>NC_056727.1:189842513-189890013 GCF_019279795.1 Protopterus annectens
GTGGGATTGTATTGCGGATGTGTATATTTGTTCTTTGGTTATCATCCTGATTCATCCACCGCTCCCTCGTAGACCTCCAGTTCACCTATTGTGCATCCAACCCAGTCTCCCCTTGGTGAATTATTACATAACCCGTCACCCCCCACCCCCATTTTCCACAAACAACATTCATCCCTTCTCTAGTTGATGGCCCATGGCACAGTCAATGGAACACATTGCATACACTACATATCTCTGGGACCAATATGGTTGTGAGGTCTACACTAACATTTCAGATCATCCACATGCTATACTTCATGCACATAGGTACTCGCAAATACTTATCTTTCATGACATGGTAGGTAGACCCGGGTAATACCCATTCATCTATGTGCCGTCCTGACAAGGACGACTTAGACCAGGAATGGGCAGATATTGGGTGAATGCTCTGACCATTGGTAGGGTTGCCACCTTTTCATATGACCTGGATGGGACATTTTCGGGCCACACACATCTGAGTTTACAGGCCAACACATACCCACAGTCATTACAAAGGATAGTACTTTAGTTTCATGCCTACATATAAGCTTTTATTGCTGTGGTGGTGTAGTTGCTTATTCTGTTTCGTTTACTTGCTTATTCTGTTTCTTGTAACATATAGGTATTTTATATACGGACATACGTACTGTATGGGACTATTACATAACATATGGGACATAATTATGTCCTACTATCACAGGACATTTCACGTTTATTATGATTTTGGTATGGACACACCTGCCTAGAGGGGGACTGTCTCTCACAATGTTGGACAGTTGGCAACCCAAACCATTGGGCTAGGCTTGGTAATTGGCGACGTGCTAACATAATGCGTTTCACTTCCACTTGGTATAGCTAGCGACACTACAATGGAATATGGGCACAGGGTTTTAAATATCTTTGTTCGAGGGAGGGGGACTCAATATTCAGCTACGTTGGCAACACTAAATACAATGGTCAGCATTATGTTGTACCCATCAGATTTGTATATGACTGCATTTTTGTCCAGCACTGATTCAGTGTGTGTGGTGTTTTTTTTTTTTTCTTTTCTATGAGTTTTTTTTGACCATGCCATTTGAATGTATAAGTAAGGGGTGTGGGGGGCACATGGGGGGGGGGTGCATGGAGGCTTGTCCCCCTACAAAAACATTTTTAGCTATATTTGTAGTGAAGTGAGTTTTCAGTGGAATGAGTTTTCAGTCAAATTAATTTTCAGTGAAATTAATTTTTAATTAAATGGGCTTGATGCAATGACATGACCCATATAAATATATCTATACCTGTCTATCTATATATATACATAGTGTGTGTGTGTGTGTGTGTGTGTGTGTGTGTGTGTGTGTGTGTGTGTGTGTGTGTGTGTGTGTGTGTGTGTGACATCATAATGCAAGCAAAACCAACATAGTACAATGTTCCATTTCATATGCATATTGCACATAAACTCTGCTTGTTACACTGGCCCTTTAATTACACCACAAACTCAAAAGTACCTCAGTACAAGACTTTTGGAATACCACCCTAAATAAAACACTATTGTTGTTTTACAATACATTAAAATAAAAACTGCAAACTGCTACAGTATAATTTTTCTAATGCAACTAGTCTAAAACTGCACTTTCAAAATGTATGCATTTTAATTGTCCCTATTCTCAAAGAATTGTATTTATTCTACGTTTTCACTGTGAACTGAGGTTAATACCTTCTACTGTTATAAAGGCTATGCATATTTTGTTCCTTATACACATTTTACATTAGCAGTGCCCACTTCTTGTATATGTGTTTCTGAGCAAGTTTTCAGAACAATAGGTTGGAAATCTATGAGTTTTATAATGTCCTGTTCAGGCATCAGGGTTCTTCTGCTTCCATTGTTTAATTTGCAGACAATGACTATTTTTTCACATAGCGCTGGATAAACATGTTTTGTTTGAACATTCTATACTTAATGCAACCTTTGAGCTTTATGTCCTTTTTTTCTTCAGGAAACAATTACCGCCAGCACTACTCTCCACACAGACTTCTCCACCCAATGAACAAATCCTTACTTAATGTCATCAAATCTAACAACTCCGCAGAGACTCTTTATACTAAAATTATATAGCAAAACTCTAGAAATCAATCCCTTTCATGTGTAAATAAATTGATTAACCAAATGGTTTTAAGCAGGCCCTAAAGGAACACTTAATTATTGGCTATGTGCCTGCTCTCACCCAGGATAAATGCTCTAAATCTGTCGTCATTTCACAGAACCATACCATACCATACCTCCAGCCCTGCCCTCTACCTTTACTTTCACAGATGATTCCCTTTGCTCCGTACCTTCCCGTCACAAATAGATCCTTTTCCCTCAGTGCTTCACATACATCTGCATCCTTCTCATCTCTCTCCTTTACAAACACTGATACACCTGCTGTTATGTTATTTCATTCTCTTCCACTCTTTCAGCTTTCTTTTACTATCCTCTCACCCCATATCTTCCTTTTTCCTATTGCCTTAAATTATTTTCACATCTCTACCCCCTCTGTCTTACTCCACTTCCGTATCCCATTTCATCCTCTTTAACTTGACATAACTCGGATGATATTTCATCTTCATCCTCTGCACAGTTTGGCATAGCCCTACCTACACCTGACTTTTTTACATTTCTTATCACGTAATAACTCATAACTATAATCTTCTCATCATAAAGTGTCCCATACTGACTTATCTAAGCTGGCTTTACAGTTTGTGCACCAAATCTATCATTGCTATTTAGTCTACTAACATGAAACACTAGCTTTCACAACTTGCTATTCTAGCTATCTATTACCTCCTTAAAGAGTGTTGCCCTAATTAATCTATAGACCCATGAATATTGTTGCATTTTACATGTTTGCAATCTAGGCATTTTTGTTAATGCATGAGTGAGGGGATTTATTTGTATTGTTGCATTTTATTTGTTTATAATTTAAGTGTTTTGTTATACATGCCTTTCTCCCCAGGCTTATGCTGAAAACAAGTTTTGCATAACCCGATCAGATGTTCTTGGTCAACAAAGGCAATAACTAACTAACTAACTAACTAACTAACTAACTAACTAACTAACTAACTAACTAACTAACTAACTAATTGATTAACTAAAGGAAATCATCTAAACAACATGTGGTAGGCTCTCTTTGTATATTAGAAAATAAAAGATGTCTTTCTATAAAAATTATTTTAAAAATTCAGTGTTTTCATATCTTCGCAGTTCTACTATATATATGCATATACATACATATACATACATACATGCATATATATATATATATGTATATATATACATATATATATATATCTGCACACACACACACACACACACACACACACACACACACACACACACACACACACACACACACACACACACACACACACACACACACACACACACACACACACACACACACACACACACACACACACACACACACACACACACACACACATATCTACTACATATTTTGCTTACACTGAAAAGCTATGTGCTGCTTTGCTATACAGCAGTGACAATTATAATTTTCTGCAGTCCATATTCCTTGGTATCTGCGCTGAGTGCATGGTATCTGCCCTGAGTGTACTGATCATTACATGTTTATGTGTTACTGCTTTCTACTTCACTTGTAAAATCTGTTCATTATTTTCTGCTTCCACTGCCAAAGCAATACTTGAAGCATTTTAAATGCCGCATTACTTTCAAGTAATAACATTGTTTGCATATATTCAAAGTTTATTCAACACAGAATTCTGTCTCTCAACATGTGTCATAATATCTCAGCAGTATTATAGGACTGGGTAATTTTGTTAACTTAGCAACACTACCTGAAAGTTCTTGCTTAAGCTGTTAGACATCTCAAATTTGAATTTCTTTAGTATTTCACTGGAGGTAGGATTAAAGTGATTTTGTAACAAATAAATAAATAAATAAATATTACAATTTACATGTATATCTCCTGATATGGTTTATCAGGTGTTGTGAATCATTTTACTAAATTGCATGTTTCTGTCCCATGATAACACTGAGTATGATTGGCTTTCGGTCTTCATTTATAATGTCATTAGTAACAAAAACATGTTTATCCTCCTCTGTTTGTAATAATCCTTCCAAAGCTAAGGTTTCCCATCAAATACAATAAAAGAAACCACAGCCACCATTGTATTAATTCCCTTCCTCTTCTTTAGGTTAATTGCATCTCATTTAACCATCATCACAAACAAAACTGAAGGTATATAGTGAAATACAGTCCAAACATTTTAAATGATTTACCAGCTTTATTGAGAAACCCAGCCTTCAATGGAAATATTGGCAGTAGTATAAAACATGTTTGCAGTGCTTAAAAGAGGAACATCTTACTAAATGCAGCCTTTGTAGAGTAGTTTAGCTATACACAGATACACAAAGGCTCTAGGACTAGCTTTGTGGAAAAAATAAACTTCAAGCAGAATGTTTATCTTCTCAGAATTTGCTAACCCATGTTAACCCTTTAGTAGCTAAGATAGTGCATCATAACTGAATAATAATAATGGTATATAGCGATCTGTTAGTGTTACAAACTATAGAATTACAGTCTTGGAAACAAGCTTTTTCCATCTTTGCTTACAATTATATATATATATATATATATATATATATATAGATATTGTTTAAAGAAATAAAATGATACTGAGTAACGGCAGTGAAACCCATATACCTTGCTATAAGTTGGGACACAATTGTGTGAAAATCTTCATCATCAGTGGATTCTAATGCAGAGATAATGAGATGTTGGAGCAATTAATAGCAAACATCTTGAGTGGTGGATAAGTCAAAGATTTTCTTAGGACCTTGTGAAGGTCACAATTTGGTATTGCAAATAAATCAACAAATAGTAACAGGTGCGGGGACTTGTTTGCAGGTTGAAATAATTGCAGGAAATGCATGCAGCATACTAAACTAAAATGATAGGCAGAGAGAGACAGAGACAGAAAGAAAGAAAAAGAGAGACAGAGAGTAAAAAAAAAAGACAGATTGACAATACAGAGGGAATTCCACATAATTGTTTATTCCGCAAATGTATTTTAGAAATACACTTTAATAAAGCTGCCTTGTAATAAGTGAATATATTTTCCTGTCTGATACCATATAAAAAAATCTTACAGAATACAAGTATGTAATTAGCTAAACTCTGTTTCTTAATATGGTTAGTTTAGAATGAGTGAAGCAAACAAAAAAAGCTATGCCAGCTACTTTCTTATTCTTAATAGCTTTAAAATGTAAAACTAAGGAAGCAGCTAGAGCCAAACTGATGTGTCACCCAGCCCTCCTGATGGTAGTCAGTTGTGGTTATAATGACTAGGGCTCTACCACATACTCAATTAGGCAGGTGCTTCATATGGCTAATGAGCAATCATACAGCAAATATGGTCATGATAATAGTGATCTAACATAATACATGGAATACACAAATACAAACACCCAGCTGCAAACCATAAACATGCACACAGCACAGATGCAAACATAGTCACTGGCAAGGTAACACAATCAGTCTAAGAAAAAAAAACATAGACTTTTGCTAGGCCCTGAGGGTTATTACTAATGAACCACAAAATAATTATTCTTTATTCAGCCTTAATTTAAACTGATTAGAAATGTATTTATGTTTATGCTAGTTTTTCAAGCAAACTAAGTCTTATAATGAAGATGTACAAAATATAATTCTGCTGTGTTTTTTCCCTTCCTTCTCCTAATGACGCTTAATTGGAATTTGTGTAAATCTTGCTGTAATGATGACTAAGGGGCAAAACACACCTCACCTTGCTTTTCAACTGCTGACTGTAGGCAATTAACAACAACAAACAAAAATAATTAAACCTCTACCCTGGAGTCTAACATCAACAAACACACACACACACACACACACACACACACACACACACACACACACACACACACACACACACACACACACACACACACACATGCAGACACACGCACATTAAAATATATATTTCATACTCTACACAAACATTTGATAGACTAAAATATATATATATGTTCATAAGTATTCAGAAATAAAATTACATGCATGTTTTCTTTTAGTTGAAAAAAAGAGTCATTTGGACCTCTTTCCTGTATATTTTTTCCTCTGAAAGATTTTTAGTTTCTGAATATTTAACCTTTGCAGAGAAGTATTTTGGAAACTAGAACAAGGGATTTGGGGTATTTTCAGTAAAATATGCAACTAACCTTCCTTATTTATTTTACAATCGCATTTGATAATGCAGATTCTGCATCCTGTGGAAATTCTGTGGGAATTAACATTTGTTTCTGCTGACACATTTGCTCATAGTTTTCCAAAGGAAAATGGCAATAAATGTGTCGGCAGATGACACTAACAGATAGCATATGTTTCCTTAAAGACTGTCTCATTAGGCTGTCTAATATACATGTTACCAGCATTTAACTCATTAGGATGCTAAGGGTTTTAAAATGCAGTGTAGAAAATTCTAAAATGCTTCAGATGAAAAGATGTGAGAATGGTGTTTATTCACAAAAAATGGAATGTTTGTAGCATTAAAACAAAATGAAAAGGAAGAAACGACATAAGGATTTGTATGAAAGCAAATAGATCACATACATACATGTACTAACATGCTTTTAGGAATATGTATCTCTCCTGAGATCTAATTTTATATTTCTGTGATACATCATTTTGTTTTCCCTACAACTATTGTATATACATTTGGCCACATTGTTACGTGTACATTGAAAGCATCTGCCATGTAACATGATTTGTTTTTCTAAATGAACTGGGATAGAAAATCCATCTATCGTTTGCAGAGTTATGGCACTGTTTTTGCTTCTTGAAAGTCTGTTCTAAACTGCTAATAAAAGCTCAATGAAAAGGCGCGATACAAGTTATCTCTCAAGTAGCAGCTGTGTTAGAGAACTCTTAATTAAACCAGTAGGCTAAACAAATATTACAAACTTTACAACTGCAACAGTCTTAGTGCTAACAAGTTTAGTTGAAGATAATAAGAAGGTCAAGGTCATTTACACTATAAAGTTACAAAGAGAAACAGCCACATCCCAGCTTTTCACAGGCCCTCTTATACAACAGCACAATATTAATAATAATAATAAAAAAATTACTTCTGATGTGCTTTTATACAACACACACAAATATATATATATATATATATATATATATATATATATATATATATATATATATATATATATACCTATTAAAAGCATGAAAGACCGCAATGCTGAACTGAAAAAGACTGGAATGCTGAAAATGCAAAATAACAAAACCTGACAACAAGAAAACCCAGAACAATAAAGCAGGCAGGTAAGTTATTGTGCAAGATCACTGTACATCTGTGTTTCAGCTTTTGCCCACACCCAGCTGCAGTGTGATTTTTGTGGTGTATATATAATTACCAGGGGGGTTGTGGGGCACAGTTGTCCACATAGGGAGTGCAGTGGAGCTTCCCTCTTGCAAAAACTTTTGTCTATAATGTTCTGTGCTTTTACCTTTGATGTGTGCAGGTTTGATGTTCTGTGTTATGTTGTCAGGTTTTGTTATTTTGCAGTTTCGGCATTACAGTCTCACTGTCTTGCAGTTCAGTGTTGTGGTGTTTTGTGCTTTTGATAGGGACCCATATATATATATCTATATATAAACCAAAGAAAGCAACGGGTAAAAATGTCAAACAGACAAACTACTTAGTAAAAACTGCAAGAAAAACTCAGCAAAACAAAACTTCCTATAGTGATGCTCCATGAGGTACATGTAAATGACCCTGAAGGATATACTAGTGTTTCAGCTGTTAAGCATTTGAAATGTTGGGACCCACTAGAGTGAGTTCTGAAATACAGAGACTGAATGATTGAAAGAACAGACTTAAATATAAAACGTCTGAGATGCCATTTCTCGGAATATTCCTTTTTCTCCAAAGTATGGCAATTTCTGAGTTGTTATAAGTTTGAAGGTGTGAGGGCTTGCCCCCCTGCAAAAAAGAATTATAAAGAGAAAAGTGACTTTTGGAATTCACTCTACTCCTGTGTTTTTGTGGTTTTTCTTTTCCCTGAATGTCAGCACTCATTATTTTGTGTGCTGACATTTCAATAGGGAGTTGTTTCAGCTACATAGTTTCTGAATGCCTAAGACTTTTTACTTTTACTTATTTTAAGTCTTTTCTGGTACATTCAGGCCAATAATGCCAAAACACACTAGCTGCGGACATGCCATGCTTTGCTTCTTTTCTGAGCTTATCAGTACAGCATGAGTGAGTTGTTTGGCCAGTGGCACAGTGGATAGCATTGTCATCTCACAATAAGAGGTTCTCTGGTTTGATTCTCAGCTGGGGTGCCTTTTGTGTGAAGTCTGTACATCCTCTCTGTGTTTATGTGTTTTTTCTTTGGGTGCTTCAGTTTCCTCCCACATTCCAAAGATGTGCAGTAGGTGAACTGGGCACTCTAAATAGACCATTAGTGTGATAGTGATTGAGCGTGTGGTGTAGGAGAACTAGTGCAGCAGGACTAGCCAACTGGTCGTGTAAACCTTGGTGCTAGATGATTGTCACTGATGAAGTGGTACCTTGACCCTATGTGCAAAGATGGGAAAAGGAGGTTGTGGATGGATGGAATTTAGAAACAGAGAGCTGAAAGCATGCCCAATGTTTATAATACTAGGGTGACTACGAAATATCCCAAATAACATCCAAACCAAAGGGTAAAAAGGTCAAATTTTACAATTTAGTAAAAACATACAAGAAATACCCAGCAAAGCCAGAGTCTTGTTTACACCTCTTGCAGTGGAAACCTATGACATATATGCAAAAGACCCTTAAGGACATACAGTGCTTCAGATGCATAGCTCCTGAATGCATGACTTTTTTACTTTTACTGTTTTTAAGTGTTTACTGCTGCCTTCAAACTGATAAAGCCAAACCTCACTTGCTATAGAAACACAAAGTTTCACCCTTTTTCTGACCTCATCGGTGCAACATAAGTAGACCATCTGGCCATACCTTAGAAACCCAGATCTTATAAACAAGCCTGATGTCCAAAACATTAGGATGACTACAAAACAGAGAAAAGCTATGAAAAAATAATGAAACATGGAATGCTTAATGCTAGAGGTGTTTTGTTTTATTAGTCTGAATGAATGATTAAATGCTTTAAAAAAGTAAAAGTAAAAAATTCATGGGCATTCAACATCCATGTGACTGAAACATGAGTATGTCCTTAAGGGGTCATTTGTATATATCCCATGGGCTTCCACTACAGGAAGTTTAAGGTATTATGCATTGAAGACTGTCATTTTGATGGGTATTTCCTGTAGTTTAAATATACATTATATGCATGAAAATGAGAGTGCAGGCAAACACTGCAGTCAATCATGCACTGCTAGGTTTTTCTCAAAAGTATCATTCAACAATACCTGTATTCCAGGATCGTGATAACTCCTCTCTTGGCCAGTAATCAAAGAGCCTGAATCCTTACCAGTGACACTGGAGATGGATGATCACTTGGAATACAAATGGATGCACTCAATATTACCAAATGCAGCTCTCTGCGCCAAGTACATTTTCCCTGAAGAGTATACAGGAGACACAGTCATCCTTGGGTCTGGCTTTCTTTACATCTATCTCCCTCCAGGACCCCAATAAGGCTTCCCACTAGCACATCTACAGGGTTAAGTCCTAAACTGAGTGTCCAAGCCAAGTCCTCCAGCACCATCGCTGTGAAACCAGTGTTTTGTGTCCCTGCTCCAAGTAGCTGACATGCACGCACTGTGAGATTTGATTTTTCACACACACACACACACACACACACACACACACACACACACACACACACACACACACACACACACACACACTCACACCTGGGAAAGGCTGGCACAGATTTACCTGCTGTGCCTTCTTCTGCCCAGAGGATAAGGTAGTTATCACTGTCACCAGATACTCTACAAGCAGCTACTCTAAGGCCCTAAATAAAGGGTGTCCAATCATACTGTGTAATATTAATACTGATAGAAATGGTAGTAGTTGGCCAAGACAGCTAGGCCTTCTGGAGTGGCCCACACACTGTCACCAAACAAATATGAGCACACTCAAAGGTTAAATACTTTCTAAAAGGACCAGCCACAATAAAAGTTTTAAATATATTTAATAATGAATAATAGAAGAACATGAAAATACTGAATATATATTTACAATAAACCAAAGAGTTCAAATCGCAGGAAATATTGAAATAACATTGATTGACAGACTCAGACAAATAAACAAAAACAATATCTAGACTAAGCTTCACTATATTTTCCTGACTGAATCCAGGAGAATTACTATTCCCTACTTACTTAATAGAGCAGAGCAGATGATGTGGTGAATGGTCCTTCCTGTTGTCAGGCTGAAGACAGAATACTCAATACTGCGAGATTTCTCTTTGTAATATCTAAAATTTCCAAGCTGGCTGGCAGAATGACCTCATCTGGTCACCTGACTCCAGGTTCTCATACTATTCCCCTTTGAAGTTTGAGAAAGGATGTTAGCATAGATAGGATAAGACGCATATCTAAAATTTTGCTAATGTTGAAGGCAGTGCCTGGGGCTTCCCCTCCTTTTACTGAATTAATGAACAAAGGCTTCTTTCAGACATGCCATCTCTGGTCCTATTAATAGCTGTGAGACAAGCACTTCCATAGCCCAACAAGTGGTCCAATTAATGGTATTTTTCGTAAAGTAAGAAGTAAGCAAATCGTTTAACCCCTAATCTTCCAGTGTCCTTTGCTAACATATATTTTATTTATTTTACTTTACATTTTTTTTACAAGGATAGTCCGAATAGACCCATATCCTTTTTCAGTGCGGGCCTGGGGAGGAAAGCTCCACATAGAAAAATACAATAAAATATAGAAAAATAAACAGTGGTACAATACACAAGTAACAGTAACAGTCAATGCAATGTAGGGTAAAGTTAGGCAAATGTAGGACAGTTCTGTTTAAACACAACATTAGGCATTTTCTAACATAATATTCAAACAGTAAATACTTCAGTGGATTGTTGTAGTATATGATAGGGCAATGAACCAATCATGGTTACATATAATGCAATGTGAAATGAATATCCTGGTGTAGTCAGTGCTTGTGTGATCTTAGGAATAAATATAGTGAAAGTATAGATCATATAGATATCAGCAATAGTAACTGAAGGCAGAGAGAGTATAGAGACTTTTGCTTAAGCTGAGATAGTGGCAGACCTGGGGATATACATACAGTCTAACATGTATATTCCTTTTCTGTCCAGCAGCACCCACTGTTGATACATTTTTTAACACTAGCAACTTTACAAACACATTTTGCTTTTCAAATTCCATACAGTTCTAATACATTTGTAACATAAGCATCTGTACAAATCAGTTTGATATTCAAATGCCATACCATTCTTTACAGAACTCCAGCTGGCTATGCTGGCACTAGCCCATATCATCACAAGGATACACAGCTTTTTAGTCAAAGCTAGCCAATGCACAAAATATACTTTTATAATATCAGTTTGTTCCTTCAAGACTCTTTTACCCTAAGCAGGATTAGTTTCACTAATTTCTTTTCACAAAACAGCAGCTCATGCTGCTTTACCAGTTTTCAGGGATACCTTTCCCAAATGCATTCTCCTTTACCTATAACTCTGTGAAGACTCCTATTTGGTACCTTTTCTAGACACATTTGTCAGGAATTTGATTTCATCTGTAATCAGCAGCCAGTATGTGTACCTCAAGATGTACCTACACCTCAATCGTTTTCATGAATAGTCTCTTTCTGGTTTGCCTGGCTACTGTGTATTTCCCAGGAACTCACTCATTCCCTTCCATGTCAGACTATACTATACAAACAGATAGAGCAGCACCATAAATAATATTTTCTCAGGTTTCACAGTCACTATGCCATATATCCCCTCACCCCCACGTAGAGCCACTGACCATAGCCTCATTGGATGAGATGGAAGCCTAAGGAAGATCATCTTCCTTTAAGTGATAGCAACCCGGCAGATGTTGTGCATTGAAATTCTAAGGCTGATGAGTAAAATCAAATAAGGACCGTTTTAGATTGCAGTTTTTCTTATTTTATTGTTATTGCAGAAAGGTATGGCAGTAACTAACAGAAATTTTCTACCTACAAAATAGTAGTTTATAGTGGTGAGGGGCAATTTTGTCACAAAGCATTCCCTCATTCTGTTGCTGAATAATAAATATCAATATTGCTGAGTTTTCTAATTATATAACAGATGGAATGCTCACTCTTAGCTATAGTCTGAGACAGAACTACACATTTGCCTATCTTACAAGCATATGTATGCCCTAGTAACTGTTTGTAAAAGTATAGCTCCATTAGCATTGGTTATAAACACTGCATGTAATTTATTTGTCTGAACAATTGTTCTGTTTTAGCTGTACGACTAAGCTTTAAGGGAATTTTACATTTGTTCAGGTTAATTGGAGATAACAATGGAAGCAATATTAGGAATAAGTTTATGAAGATACCAAGCCAGTCCTAAACAAAGCATTAATATGTTTCTCAGTGGTTGGTGTGGACTAGTTTTGTGCTTCTTCAACTTTTACCCTGTGGTGTTCCCTACTTCTTGGCCTATTGCATATTCCAGAAAGTGCATGATTCTTCTATGTTTAACTTACACTTAGTCAGGTTAGCTGTTAATCCAGCATGATGCAGGGGATCTAAGCTTGAATTTTAGGAAGATGGCTTTCCCACTATTCAGAAGACATTACTATATCATCCAGGTAGGCTGCTGCATATGTGGTATGGAGTCTGAGAATCATGTCCTACATCCTCTGGAATGTGGAATGTGCTCCATTTCATCCAAAAATGAGGACACAGTAATGGAAGATTCCATCTGCTGTAGAAAATGTCATTTTTTTTCTTTAGCTTCTAGGGCTTTGTCGTTTCATTATGTCTGTAGAGGATAGTAACCTAGCCATTCTCAACTTTTCAATAACTTCTTCCACTTGGAATAAAGCATATGAATTAAATTGAGATACATCATTTAATCTTCTTTAGTCACCACAAAACCTTATAATCCCATCAGGCTTGTAAAACAATACAATTGAGGTATACAACTTATTTTGGAATTATTCTTTGACTCCCAAGTTTTAGTATGTTCTGTATCTATTTCGTTTTTTTAATAAAACTTAAATTAATTTAATGTATTTACAATATATACACAACAAGGAAGAGATTCAGCTGCACATGGTGTTATACAGTGATAAGAATGCATTGAACCATCAAGGTAATCTTATATAATTAACACATTAAGAATCTTGGTATTTCAATAGCAACATTTCAAGGTTATCCCAACCACTGAAAAGCTTAGTATGATTTATAGATATTATTCTGATCACTTCTTTTTCAATTTTACGTGGTACTGCTGTTAAATGTAAAACTTTTCTAGTGACTGCCAAGATGGCCCAAAACATTTTTGCTTCTCTGGCTTTTACAGATACAGGAAGTGGAACTGATCTAGTTAAAGAAGAATTATCAGACCATAACCCCTTAAAACATATTTAACTCTTCCCACAATGCATTTATTTTTTAACAATCCATAAACACATGTATCCAGTCAGCTTTTATATCTTTATTACATCTCCAACAAACTGAAGAAGTCATTTTACTAAGCTTAGAGATGCTATAGGGAGTAAAAAACATTTTGTGCATATATTTCCATATAAAAACTTTCCAGTATAAACATGAAGAAGTTTGGCTAACTGATATAAGGAACACAGTTTTATTTTTACTGTGTATTAAGTCACTCGATCCACCACTATATAAAAAGTTCCCAAATTTTGCATTAAAATTAATATTATTGTTTATAATTAACTTATATAGCTTGGACAAGCTTCCTTTGTATGTCAATCTACTTTTGATAACATTCATCTGTTCATATAATAGAGGAATAGTGTTCTGTTCCTTTTTACTCATATTATCCACAAATTCATTTAATTTCTAACTGATGGATAATAGCAATTGATAAGCAGATTCATCCAACTTATATTTATTCATTAAATATTTTGGGGACTTTGCTTTTCCTTTTTCAAAGCAATCAGACCATAATACTAATCCATTTTGTTTTAGTAAATTCATTTTAACATTCTTCTAAGTTAAATCTAGAGGCATGTGCAATGAGAAAGCACAACCGTTTCCATTTTGATATTAATGGAGTTTTAAAAACAGATTTCTTAACTGTTTTAAGAAATTATTTCATATATGCAGAGTTTAAAGATTGAAATGAATTTCCTTCTAAGGTAAATTTTGTTAACTATATGAAAGGATTGTTACATCTTTCTAATTTATCATATTTAATAAACTTCGAAGAATTTAGTATAATCTGTTCCTGGATGGTTTTCCAATGACTAGTATAGACTGAGTCTTCCAGAGTATAATAAAGTTAAAATCTGCAGCAAGAGAATAAGAGTCTACATCTGGGAAGCTAATACCGCCATACTCCAATAATCTTATATAATTAATATTAGCAATTCTCACCTTTTTAGGCTCACATAAGAATGAAGGTAATGTTTTTTTTTTTTATTTTCTTTAAAAGTTGTTTTGTCGGGTATTAAAAGTATTGAATGCAATATATTTATAATCTTGGTTAATATAATAAGTACTAAACTATCATAAAAAGTAAAAAAAAAGAAAAACATTCATTTAATTTTGTAATAATAAGTAACCCTTTTTCAATTACTTTTTCAAAATTATTATTAATAATCTTACTCACATTTAAATTTTTATTCTTAAGTATTTTAATTATTTTTCTTCCCAATTATATTTATATTTATCTTTAAACTTACTATCTATTAATTGATTTAACCCTAACTGTACATATTTCTTAATTGCTTGAATTTTTGTATTTGGTACTGTTTCAAAAGAACTTTCTCACCAGCTATAGTTTCTGTATTATATTCAATTAAATGGGTTCTTTCAGACACATCTGAAAATATGTCTTTATTCCTGACATTCTTTTCTTCTTGTTTATGAGACTGTGATAATGTCTCATATACTTTTACTTCTTTATTTACTATAGGAGTTTTTCTTTCCTCTGTAAACATACTAACTTCATTTTCTCTCCAAGGGTTCAAAACATGTATGGGCTATAACTGTTTTGTTTCTTCTTTCTTGGTCATCTCACTCTACAGTTTACTTTGCTTACATTTTCTATAAACTTGAAATGTCCTTGCCACTTTGCAAGGAGCTTATTTTATCAGCAGTTATGAACACAACTACCTTACCACTTGATTTGAATTCTTAGATATTAGCATTTTCATTATATGCTGTCTGTCATTTCAGTGTGCTGCCAA
Organism: Protopterus annectens; assembly: GCF_019279795.1. Lineage (NCBI taxonomy): Eukaryota > Metazoa > Chordata > Ceratodontiformes > Protopteridae > Protopterus > Protopterus annectens. The sequence goes on from NC_056727.1 coordinate 189,857,906, forward strand.
ATGCATTCTTTTACTATAGTCATATGTCTTATTCTGTCCTGCAGGTCTGTAAAATAGTCTATCATACTTTTAAAGGGGGTCACTCCTTTAATGTTTCCTTAGCTACACTTAAAGATCATGTGTAATAAAAACTTTATGCTTTGTATAAGTATGTGGCCGACGCAGTTGCTGGTGCTTTCTGTATTGCGGTTTAACAATTTTTTTGTACAGCTTTTAATTTCTTTAAATATAAATATCCACAAAATAATTTCTTGACATGTTCATACTAAACTAATTGCCCTTGTGAGCTATTTTAAGCCTAGCCAATTTTCCCTTGTGAGACTCAAACCCTGCACTTTGTGTTTGCAAGGCAAACACTTTAACCATTAGGCCACCCTCCAACCCTGGAGCAACACTTCCTGAGTCTGCATCACACTCATCTCTTAAATGATTCAAAGTTGGAAAAATGCTATACTTCCTGAGGCAGTATGGCTGGAGAGGTGTGTGAGAATATTAAGGAAAAAAAATAGTAAAAACAATTAAATGTGTGTTGCCACTTTGGAGAGTCATTGAATGGTAAAAATAGGGCAGAAAACACTTAAATAATAAGCAATTACTTTATTTACAGAAACAAATTACCTATCAACATGAGCAAAGCAGAGCTAGAAGAAGGGAAGATGACACTGTTGTATAAAACATGCACTTTTTTGCCTGAATCTCTCTGCACTGTCCAAGAATTACAGAATATCCCTTATCTAGCCTTTAAAAGTGTTTTATAAAATATATAACACAATGTACATTATAAAATGCATTGTGTTCTAAAAAAAGGAAACTGGCAATGCTCTTCTTTATTCATGCTGGACACCAACTTGATGTCACTACCTTGACAAACAAATGCCACTTCCTCCACATGCATACTTAGAGGTGAAATACATTGCTTGCAGAGAAGGAGGCTTTTGTTTTCTAATTTTACATTTTTAAAAGCATGGAAGTAGCAAGTCTACAAAGAACATGACATGAGAAATGAGAATTGCAGCATATACTTTCATGTATGTCAGTGTGTACATGATCTTTAACAAGCCTCATGGATGTCTGCCATATAACTGTTCAAATTGCACAAATCTGATTAAGGCTTGTGGCAATTCCTCTTATACCAAAGAGAAAACATGGAAACAATTAGTTCCAGTTACTTTTATTCAGTTCCATGACCATTTCTGACATGGACTTTAAAGTTTTATTAAAGCACTCAGTTAACCAGTCTGTTTGATGGTGGTATACTGACATTCTTAGCTTTTTGCTTTAAAAAAAATTGAAAAAGTCCATTTATTACTCTGCATTTGATTGGAGTATTTTTGGGCTTTAAGAGTTTCCGAAGAAATTCCTACTCTAGAATAAAGCAGTACTGTTTTTTTTTTTTTTTTTTTTTTTTTGCTATGGGTTTCCTTTAACTCTTTGTAGGGGTACTGCATCAGGAAATTTAGTTGAATAATCACTGATTATCAGGATACACTAATAACCTTCTCTCCATTTTAGAAACTGGTCTACAATGTCTGTTGTTATTCATTCAAATGGGACTTGCATGATTTGTAAGGGTTCCATAAAGCTCTTAAACTCTGGCTTGTATGCTGTTCCAGTTTTTGTATTAGTTATTCCTAAATGAACACCAAAAATGTGCCTGTGGGATAACGTTAATAACTTCATTATATGTGCAGTAACATGCCTATGAAATAATAACCCAAGCAGTAGCTGCTCTTTTTCTTTGATTGTCCTGTATAGCATGCTGTTTCTTAGTTGGATGTTTTGGTATGAAGTAGGACTGTTATGTTCATTTGTTCATCTTCTACCTGTTTTGTGTATAGCTCTACTTACTGTATTGTGTTCCCATTAGGCCTTCTTAAATCTGACATGGTTTACCTGGAAGTCAGTGAAGTCGGCAGTATTTTCATCAGTATTCTGACTTGAAATGGAGGCCGCATCCTTTTCTCTTATAAATGCAGGTACAACATTTGGTCCTTCATTCCCTAATAAGACTCACTCCCAAAAATATTTCTTTTTTCCAGCCAGGGTTACTGATAGTTTCTCTTTTTCTTCCATAGGGGTACTCTTTCTTTCTTTACTGTTATATTCCTGATTTGGTTTCTGACTTGCTCTCTGCTTTGTTGTAGCATGAAGAAGCTGAGAACACTGTTTCAGTTCCACTTTCCCTTTTTTATAAGTATGATGTATGTATCACTTTCCGATGTTTTCCACCTATTTTCTTTAATTTATTCTTAGCTATGTGTCCTTCTCAGTCAGTCCCCACACTGACTTCTTGACTGTTTTGGAAAGACTCAGTATCAGAATTATCTAATCCCTCCACACAGAAGAAAACCTTAGTTCATTTTGTGTCTTACACCCTTTTTTATTGTAGCTATGTATTTCTGACAATAAACAGTAGAGTTTGCTTGGCAGAGTAATTTGTTGCTGGGATGTGCCTTTAAATTATCTTAGGTTGGGTGGTTGGGGGGGGGGAGTTGAGTGAGATCATGAGAGAGGTAGAGTAGGGGAGGGAGGTTATATAAGAGCAGGGTAAGGGGGGGAGTCCTCTTTGACACTATGGATTGTGTTGGCAGGCTAGTCTGTAGCTGGGGTTTCTTTAATAAGACCCAAATATTTGCTTACATAGGAGGTTAAGTGTTGCGTTTTATTTAACTTCTATTATAGGAGGTAAGTGTTAAGTTTTTTTCGGGTCTGTATTAAAAACTCGAACATTTATTTACCCGAACACCTAAACGCCGACACGTCTTCATTGAACCACAAAAACATCGATTGTCCTGAAGTGCGAAATTCAAAATGTCGATTCATCATGGTTGGCCCTTCTGCGGTATAGCACCATAAGGTAAGTGTGCGATAGTTACGTACATTAGAGTTAGGGTGCGGGTTAAGGTAAGTGCATAGATGGTAATGTATGTTAGATTTAGTGTAGGGTTAGAAGTAGGGTTTTATTAAGTGTATGTGTGTGGATTATTTAGTTTGTTTAGGTATAGCTTTTTAAGGTAAGTGTGCGATAGTTACGGACCTTAGGATTAGGGTGCGGGTTAAGTTAAGTACTTGGTGGTATATGAAAGATTTAGTGTAGGGTTAGAAGTAGGGTTTAGTTTAGGGTTAGAAGTAAGGTTTTGTTTAGTGTATGTATGTGGTTTATTTAGTTTGTTTGTGTTGGTAGTATGTAGCGGGTGGTGGGATGGGACAACTATGACATTTCGAGTTTTTGAATTTCACGGTTTAGGGCATTCGGTGTGTTTGCGGTTCATGGAATATGTGTCAGCGTTTTGGTGTTCGGGAAAGTAAACGTTCGATATTTTGATAGAGACCCAGTTTTTTTTTCTATATTGTGGGGTTGTACTCAGAAGATAAAGGTTAGGTACTTAGGCTTAGGCAGTTATCTGACCAAAGTTCTTTTTCCCAATAGCTTAGGTAGTAGCAGTGGCAGATTCCAGGTTACTGTTGTACTGGTATAATAATATTAATTGTATTTATTGCAAATTGCAGTCATAGACTGATGAATAATGTGCTGGTATTTTTGTTTTGCATCAGAATACCCAGTAGACTATAATTTTAGTGTTTTATTATGTTGGTATAGTGTCCTGCTTAATGGCATTTGCAGTCTGATCATTGAATAGGGAGAAAACATGGCCCAGAATGCATCAAGACATGATGCTGATGTTGTGAATTCATACTTCCTCTGCACAGGGTTTCTAGGCAGCAGCAGCCCTTGTTTAATGGCTAGGTGAGGTTCCTTTGCCCCCTTTTACAAATAAAGAGAACTAAGGAAAGAAGCAGCTAGTTTACTTAGCAATCCACAGTATGGGGTGTGAATAACAGGGTAAGTTATGGGGACATTTTCCTCCTTTGCCCCTATTTACATATATAAAAACGAACAGAAAAGAAGACAAAGACACAGCAAGTTCCCTTCTCCTGGAGACTTTTCTTAATCAAGCTTAGTACGAGTAGGTTCTTTTCTTTCCATTTGAATTTTATCAGAAGGAGCAACGCATGTCATGGAAAAGTCTTCAGTAGCCAATTCCTTTTACTGCAGTTACATTATTGTTACTATTTGCAATGAAGTCTTTATTGAAAACTTTGTTCCCCCTTTTCAAGGCGCAGTTAGTCCTATAAGATCCATTTGTCCACTGTGTAGAACCTATGATAAATAAAGAGAGTACAAGGAAGCAAGGGCCAGCTGAGTTATATCAAGTAGAGATGCAAGTGGTTTTTAAACCCACAAAATCTTCCAACAACATTATTGAGACAATTATGGGCATAATTTGGTAGAAACTCAGCTAAAAACAGTATGATCCCCCTTTCAAATTTTAAACTCCCTAAGGTAGAAACTATTTTCTTTGAAATGTCTCTACCAGCTATTTCTAACCCCCTAAAACATATAACCAGGTACTTGACACCTACTCACTGCTGGGTCCAGCCTCATTTGGGGACACATAATTTGGAGCAGTCCCTTTATACAAAAAATTTGGAACCAGTTCTGTAAACAGATAGATATAAATGCCATCATTTCATCTGAAGTACACAAGTATTTAGCTATATTCAGTTTTTCACCACACTTTTCTCCCCCAAAAATCCTACTAATTACATTGTTTATGGTTAGGAAAACTATTACTAGGCATTGAAAAATAACAGATCAGCCTAAGATTTCAGATTGCTGGCACTTACTACAGAATGCATATTCTTCTGAACTAGCTGCTACATAGAAATTAAACAAATTAGAAGTTTCTATCAAACTTGGAAATGCGATTTGCTTCCATTTCAAATTAACTAAATAATCCTCATAGATATCATGCACTACCCACACATGTGGTGCTGCTTCAGATTCATTGAGTCCAGTAGATGCACATTGTCACTATATCATAGGATCATAGGAGGTTACTAGGTTAATGTTCCTAGGGCCCTTAAAAGCCTAACCAAGTTAACTCTTGTTCCATAGAGTGTCTGTTATGGATAGACACTAAATCAGCACCTATTATCCATATTTAAGAGGGACACAGGTGGAACCCCTAGGGCGAATTTACAGTTTCCCATCCAATTATCCAAATTATGCTTAAATAGGGTCAACAAGGGGCTCTGCTTAACATGGATTGGAAGTCTGTTGCAGAAATGAGGTAACCACTATGAGATAAATCTGGCCCTCCAGCAAGCTATATTTATGTCATGTACCAGGTTAAGGTGTCTTGAACATGTGACACATGTACTGTTTGATTTGTGGATGTGTAGCATTTCCATTAAGGAAGGGTCAGATATTGCCTTATATGCAAGGCACAAGTCACCTCTGTGCAGTTTGTATGACACAAAGTAAATAGACAATGATTTCAGTCCATCCACATAGGACATATGCTGGAGATCTTGAATTTTCTTTGCAAGAAATTTTTGTGGTCTCTCCAATTGATGCAGGTGCTTAGAGAGGTACATACCAAAGGGAACATTATACAGTATTATTGGCCTGATGAGGAAAGACTACAAGGGGGTTATAACCTCCTTTTTTTCTGGAGGCAATGTCTTTACTTATGAGATGAGCAACATAGAATGCCATTTTTACTTCCGTGGAGACATGGTGATCAAAGGTAAGGTTGCTATCGACCTGTGTGCCCAGTGATTGAGTGCTTAAGGTATTGCTATCTAAGGAATAGTTTGCAGGAATATTACCCTTGCCGAAGATGATGATCCTTTTTTTTTTTTTTTTTGCACTTGAGTGTAAGTCCATAACTTTGGCAACAATTTTTAGTTTGTGTATGTCCTTCTTGCAGGATATTGTGATCAGCAAACTTTGTCAGCCACAGACATTTAGTTTTTACCTGTACTTTGTAGAAGTATATTCCAAACAGTAGGGGCTCCAGAACAGACCCTTGTGGTACACCACTGGTTACTGGTCTGCTGGAGAAGGTAAAGTCTCCTATTTTGACAGTATGAGTTCTACTGGTGAGTCAGATTGCAACCCACATGACAATATATGGGCTGATACACAGCTGGGTGAGTTTATCAATAATGCCTAAGTGGGAGATGGTGGCAAAGGCCTTGGCTAAGTCTAGGTAGGCCATATGCACAGTTTTACCTTAATCAAGGGCTTTGGTGACTGTCTTGTAGAAGTCCATCAAGTTTAACTGCATGATCTCCCTTTGACGAAGCCGAACTGGGTGGGGTTGAGTGTTTGTAGATTACCTGTATCTGTTTAATAAGTTCCATGATGATATGCTCCATGGCCTTGCAGATAAGACTGGTTAGGCTTATGGGTCTATAGTTCCTTGGGTCCGTGGATGCACCACCTTTATGCAAAGGGATGATGGTAGCTGTTCTCCATTCATCAGGGATAAAACCTGTGCTAAGGCTGTGGTTGAAAAAGATACCCAGTGTGCTGCTAATTCCTGTTTTAATCAATTGAGAACATGGCCTGGGATGTTGTCTGGTCCTACTGAGGCTATATTGTTAGCCTTGGAGAAGGTGTTTAAGACTTGATCCTTGGAGATACTAGGTGGGGGGCATGTGGTAGGGATGTTTTGTATTATATGTGGTGGGGAAAGGGGAGTGAAGTCTGCACTGAACCTGTCAGGCTATATCTATGGATTCTGTATATGTAGCACCATTAACTACAAGTTCTGCGCAAATATATGTTTCTCCTTTGAGGTTTCAGATGTAGCTAAAGAACACTTTATGGTTTTCTTTAGCTAGGGAAGATAATTTGGATTCATAAGCATTTATTTATTTTTTATTTATTTTACATTTACTTACTAGGAGAGCCCGACTGGACAAGAAGCCCATTTTCAGCAGAAGTCCAGGGAGGAAAGCTCCACAGAGATTAGCATGATAAATTTAATAAAACATAGGTAAATTATGAACAAAACAAAATAATATCAGCATTGGATAGATATACAATAAAGTACATGAACATATAGTACTGTTGTAAGGCGATATGGCTTTACAAGATGTCTTATTTGCCTATTTAAGTTGTGGACGGAGTGCTTCCAGGTTTCAGACCGTAACTTCCTACTCTTAGACAGCAATTTCTTCCTCTTACTGCATAGCATGTTAATGGCTGTTGTCCACCAGGTGTGTTTGTTCTTCCTTGAGGATCTTGCTTTGGTCCTATCATGAGCATCATCCCATCTTGAACCGAGTTGAATTAGAACGTAAGTAAATTTAACATATCATGTAAGAATAAGTGAATACTATATGATGAATAAGCTGACATTCACCTTGTTTTCTTTATCGTTTTCTTCTTTTCTCTTTCTTCCTTTTCTCATTTTTTCTTTTTTAATTTTATTTAATTTATGCTATGTTGTATCATCTTGCTCCATATAATCAATTTGAATACTTATCTAATAATTCATTTGCCAGCTTATCAATTTGTCAGGTTTTAAACTTGTTGATATCAGATTCATATACTGTATATCTTGTAGCTTGTTATCATAATTATGAGTTACAGAAATGTATGTCATTTTGTCTATGTGGCTATAAGATGATTGCAAAATATGTTGCTGCTTGGTAATGCTTCAATAAAAATTTTGAAACAAAAAAGATGCAGCAACTAAGATAGCTATCCATTGGCAGGGTACAGTGATTCTCGGGTTTAGTTGTAAAAAAAAAAAAAAAAAAAAAAAAAAACATAAGATGCAGGATTCAGGGATGTCCCTGATTTTGACATGGATTTTAGCTATATCTCTGTTAATCCCTCCTAAAGCTGGTACTTTTAGAGAAATGGTTGTGAATTACACTTAATAGATAATAACAATAATTAGAGTAATAGACTTCTTTTATATCAGGAGATAACATATTAAGTCACTTTCTCTTATACTGGGAATGTCTCAAGTTAATAGCACTGATATTTTAAAGTGGCCCCAATTATTCCTGAGGTCCAGTGGCTGATTATGTTCTCCTATATTTGGAAGCTATGCAATAAAAAAAGAAAAAATGGGTGGGGGGGGCAAAAATACAGAGTAATACAGGAGAAGTGGAAGGATTCTTAAATACTGGCTGCTCAATGAGTTCTTGAATGTTTGAAGGGCCATTGTTCCCCCTCTCAAAATATATTATTTTATTAAAAAATAATAATAATAAAAGTGTATACATACATGTGATGATGTAATGTATCCCCAGCAATGTCTGGAGAAGTAGGGCAGTGGATGTGTAACATATGCCAACACAGCAAGCTGGAGTTTTGTAAAGAATTATATATCATTTATGTATGAAGCTGATTTGTACAGGTGATTGTGTTGAAAATATATTTGTAAAGTTGCTTGTACTAAAACTGTACCAACAGTCGGTCTTGTTGGACAGAAAAGAAATACACCTGTATATTAGAGTGTAGAGTAACTGTTGAAATGAATATATTGTAACAGAGGATACTGGAAGAGAAGAGAAGAGGTTAATCTCAGTCTGGCTAACTTTGAAAGATAGTCTGAAATTAAATTACCTGGTTTAGGCCATAAAGGTTGTATCTTACAGTTCTAATTGCAGCCAGAGACAAATTATCTATGAAAACTGGGACTAGGAATCCTACAGTATTGTCATTAGTGGTGAACTAATTACTATACTGTAAGGATGGAACTTTTTGAAATGGTTGTGTAGCTTTCAGATGCTGTAACACATCTTAGCAAAGCTCTATGTGTATGTATTATGACATATATGTGCTAGATTCTGGTTGATTTTCTAGTAAAGGGGTAGTATGGGAAGGAGAGTCAGATGATAAGGTGTATGTGATGTCATTCTGCAATCCAGTGCTGAAATGATATCTTAATGCTATATGAGACAGGATTCTCAGGGCAGTCTATTTTTGAAACCTGACAAAAAAGGATCACTCACTCACTTCATCTTGCCTTGCTTTAGTAAGTAACAAGGGAATAGTAAATCTTTAGATCAGTCAGGAAAATATATTGAGAGTCATCAAGTACTGTTTTTCTGTTTCTATGTGAGTCTATCTACTGGTGTTATTTTTTTTATTTCCTGTGATTGAAACTCTGGTGTTTATTGTAAATAGATATTTAGTATTTTATATTCATTTATTATTTATTAAATATATTTAAACTTTTCATTGTGGCTGGTCTTTTAGAGAACATTTTAACCTTTGGGAGTACTTATATTTATTTGGTGACACTGTGGTTGCTCCTGAAAGCCTTGCTGCATTGGTCAAACACTACCAGGTATTAGTATTATTTTATTCAGTGTAATTGGGTACCCTTGTAAGAACCTTAGAGTTGCTGGATTTGGAGTGTTCTGGTGGCAGTTCCTATCTTATAGTCTGGGCATAGGGGCATAGTTGATTAATCTGTGCCAGCCTTTCCCAGGTGTGTGTGTGTGTGTGTGTGTGTGTGTGTGTGTGTGTGTGTGTGTGTGTGTGTGTGTGTGTGTGGGTGTGTGTGTATGTGTGTGTGTAAATCAAATCTCAGAGAGTGCTTGTGTCAGCTACTTGGAGCAAGGCCACAGAACACTGGTTTCACAGAGAGGGCGGTGAAGTACTTGGATTGGAACACTCAGCTGAGGACTCAATTCTACAGCTGTGGTCAGTGTGGAGTCTTATTCGGGGCCTGGTGAGAAAGAGAGAGAGGGAATCCTATCCCCAGGATGTGAGTGTGTTCCCTGTATGCCTGTATGGGAAATTGTGCTTGCTGCAGACAGCTGCATCTGGAAATACTATTTGCATCTATTTTTGTTCCAAGTATATGCTCCTCACTGGTGTCAGTGGTGAGTATTGAGGCTTCTTGATTACTGGCCCAGAGGTGGGATGTCACATTTTGGTGAACAGTGGTGGGATATTAACTGAATATATGTAGCCTGTATGCAGCTGTCATTGAAGATGTGCGCAGTCTCAGCAGCCACAAGGTAAACATGCAGAGTTTCATTTTCACAACAGTTTATTTATTTTTTGTTAGTTTAGTTTAGTCAGGGAAAGCAGCCAAAGATGTGTGCAGCTAAGACTGGTGCATGCCAACCTCACTAAAGAGGAAATTACTTCAGCCCTAATCACAGCTGTAGCATGGACCAGCCACCAGGGGGACAACCAGTTTGGTGATGGGGATGTGCAGCCCTCAAAAATAGGACAGTTCACCTTTTCTTCAGATGACTTAAAATCCATCTAGAGATAAAGAGACTTGAACTGGAGACCAAACATTTGGAATCAGAATTAGCAGAGAGACTGTGGGATTTGGAGGCTGAAGAAAATGAGAGACTGTGGAACTTCAAGGTGAAGAAAATGAGAAGCATCTTGAACATAAGAAGGAGATGCTGATGCTTTGCCAGGGTCATGCAGGTAATGGGGAATGGAATGCCCAAACCCCAGAAGCAATAAAGGCCAGTGCATTTCTTCCACAGTTTACAGAGTCTGATAGTTTGATAGTTTAATTCATATATTTGAAAAAGCATGCAAAAAGTATAATGATGACCAAAGGGTCTGGGTATGGTTCTTGACCCCCTTACTCCATGGTAAAGCTGTAACTGCTGTTTCTAAATTGTTTGATACTGATTGTTTAAAGTATGATAAAGTTAAACAGGAATGTTTTAAGATAGCACCTGAAGTTTTCAGAAAACAGTTTTGTGAGCATAGACGCAAGGCAGATCAAAGTGTATGTGATTAAGCACTTATTTTCATAGATGGGTGTGTGGATGTTGGCTCACCACCTTTGAAAGGCTGGCAGACCTTTTGGTGAGGGAACAAGCCCTTAGCACTTTGCCTGAGGACATGAAAATCTGGTTGCCTCTGCAGATGAGCTGGGGAAAAAAGGACATCTCTTCCTAGCAAGCAGGGCATCACTGCACATGAAGAAGATACCCAGTGCTGCAAACAGATATAAGGGAACCCATGGTGGGCAGCTTACACCACCCCAACAGAGTCTACTAGTAACAGGGGAAACCCTAGTTCAGGTACATGGCTCAAGGGCTAGATGTTTTAAATGTAACCAGTGGGGCCATGTAACACATAGATGTCCATGGAAGCAAGGTGGGGAACAAAAGGTGGGGAAGCCAACAAGTGGGAATAACAGTATGCCAGTAGTAAGCTGTCTGGAGACAACATGGGTACCAGACTATCATGTGAGTTTATATCCTGTCTTAGTGATGGAAAATGGGCCACTGCGAAGAGAGACACAGCCTCTGACCTAACCATTCTGAAGCTTGCAGTGGTTAAAGTGGAACAATACTTGCTAGGGCAGTCCACTTCAGTCAGAGCATTAGGATAGACCCAATGAAAATGTATTTGGCCAAGGTTCTCCTTGACTGGGAGGGTGGAAAAGTAAGCAAGTATGTAGGTGTGTTAGACCATGTCCTTGCATATGTCTTGATAGGGAATGATTTTGATATTGTGAGCATGCAGTTGCACACAGTCAGGCTTGAAGACAAGCCTGTGGGGCTGGTAGCCTGAAGAGACCCAGACAGACCCCCACACCTAAAGCCAGGGCTGGGGAGGTGACTATTTCAGGGAGGGAGCTACCCCATAGCAGTGAGCCTGAAGGTGGGCCACAGCTGCTGGTAGGTACTGATGTTCCCTTGGACAGAGTGACTGCAAGGGCAGAGTTGAGTGGTAGTGCCCAGGCCACACCTCACACACAGAACTAATAGAGGGGAACCCATCCCAGTGGATACCAAGGTATATGTAGGCTTAAGAATACTAGCCACAAGTATTTTCCAAAGACCAACTGGGGATATCATGGGGGTCTCACAGGCATCAGCATCCAGGGTACTCCACCAGTTCCTGGATGCCATGACACCACATGCCAATGAGCACATATAGTTCCCCACCACCAGTGAGGCATTGACCAGAAGTATGCATCTCTTCCACCATATAGCAGAATACCCTGAGGTAGTTGGTGCTATAGACTGCGTGGACATCCACATCAAAGCACCACCCGGTGAGTGGGGTAGGGTCTACATAAACCACAAGGGCTTCCACTCCATCAACTGCTAGGTTGTGTGTGATGCCCAGGGTATTATCATGAATGTGTATGCTGGCAGCCCTGGAAGCTATCATGACTCCCACATCTGGCATTGCTCACAGCAGTATCAGGCATTTGCCAGGAGGGACATCCCATATGGCCATCTAGTGGGGGATACTGGCTATGCACTGGAGCCGTGGCTGATGACACCCATCAGAAATGCACACACACCCGAACAATAATACCATAGTGAGGCACACGCTCAAACCAGGATCATTGTAGAGCATGTGTTTGGGATGCTCAAGCCACGGTTCTGCTACCTTGACATATCTGGTGGAGCCTTGCAGTACTCTCCAGCTACATGTGCACAAATGTTCATAGTATGTGCCATGCTACACAATATGATCCTGCAGAAACAGCTGCAGTAGGAACAGCATGGGGCAGGGCCACACAGCCCCCCACCATTGCCAAGGCCAGCCCAGGCACAGAGGGACTCGGAGGAGGAACATCCTGAGCCTGCTCCTGTAGGCAGAAAGAGGCATGCCCAGTATGCTCATGCCTTGGCAAAGAGGCAATGCATAGCACACACACTGACACTGTAGGGACCCAGGGACTGATACCTCTCTCTGACTCGCACATACAGTAAAAGGGATGCCAAACATGACACTACCTGAGCTTTACCATATATAAGAAGTGCACTATGTGCATCCAACATAGTCAGACCTCCAGCACCATCCTCAATACTGGCCCAGTAACAAAGTAAGTCAGCCTTCCTATCAATTACTGAATGGAGTAGTATGTTTCCATACTTGTATGTATGATATGGATGCAAGCATGCAAGAGAATTGGGTGGCTGAATGGGATAGCAGCAGACAGCTATATGGGACAGCATGAAATTCATACCAAGTACTGGTTTCAACATACTAGGCAGCATTACACAAGGTGACAACCCCCACTGCAGTACATGTGATGGCCCAAATAACTGTGGGTGACCAGCAGCCTCACCCAGCAGGACAGGTGTAGATGATCATAAAGAAAGGCTGAGCTAAGGCCCCCAAATGATGGTAATGGTGAACAGCCCCTCACCAGACCTACACAGACATACTACAACAGGTCTGGCAGTTGCATTTTAGTTCTGATGGGTAAGAAGTCTGAAACTGAAATTTATGCCATTAACATCTAACATGTGTACTCTACTGATATGCCTCCTTTCTGCATGATAGGTCACAATACAATATGAAATGGAAGCCAACAGAGTAACCAAAATACCAGTACAGTCATTGCAAATGTTTAAAGTCTGCAGGTGTGCACCCCCCCCCCCACAATCCCACATAGAAATGCAGTAACATGTAAGTTTGAGGAGTAATATCACTGGAGCACATATTTCCAGAGCTGTCCCAATCTACATTGTTGCACGTGTACAATATGCAGGGGTCAGTGTGGCAAGTTTGTTGTGTGTTTAATATTGCCTGTAAGTGGTCAGCATGTGGGCCTGGATGGTTGTGTCTCAGTGGCCTAGGTACAGTACAGTGGATGACAGGGCCATGTTCCAACAACTGCAGTGCCAACCACACTGCTTCTCAGCTACACTCATGTCAGCAGTTGTACATACTCACTGTCCAGATGTCAATATCTGTCACTGTTGGAAAGCTTGACATGCCATGAATGGGGGCCCATACATCAAAACAGTACACATGTGGAAGTAACCTACACAGGGTGCATATAAAATAACTGTCAACTACACACAAGTTTGGAATTATACATAAAGGTTAGCATCACATTAGTTGTCCCTCTAGTATGGAATACTTGTAGTCTGGCCCATCACTGGCAGACCACAAAAGGCACAGTTATAAAGTGATGACAGGCTGCCCATGGCCACACACAAGCCAGCATAAGGGGAATGTCCCGGGTATATTTTTGAGTCAGGTGCAAGTAGCTTTCATATCACACATGCACCCAGCTCACCCCACCATCAGCCACAGGTTTATCACAGGTCATATCCTTGCTGTAGGGAATGAGTACAGCATGAAACCATCTCTGTATGGGAATACATATATGATGCTGCATGCTGAATAGGTGCCCAATGCAGATGTGTCCCTAGCTGTAAGCAGCAACCCGACCACATCCAGACCCATGGATCAGTATGAATAGGAAGGATTGACAGGAACACCTCAAACATTCACCACTGTCTCCCCAGGGTAATCCACTGGCTTGCAGCCTGGGAACATATGACTGACAGAATGCACTGGCCTGTTACAGATGGCCTGCAACACTCTCAAATTGCCTACAGTCCTCTGGCAAAGGTCCATGCCTCACTCATAGTGCCAATGTATGAAATGTCAGGGGGTCCTAACTAACAACCTAAAACAGTAAACAGAAAACAAATGCAAGGCCATGTTGACAAATGCCAGTAGCATGCCTCCCCATGTCCTACTGCAAGGACTGTGGACCAGGCCATAAATACTACTGGGATAAAGGCCCAACTATAGGGATACCTCTGAGATTTTGCTTACACAATGTTAGGAAGAGGAGATAATAACAGAGTGGGGGGTGTAGAAGCATGCATGTCATGGAGAGTGTGAAGTCTAAACTCTAATGTTTGCCCATACTACCCCCTGACTGCAAACCCATGAATGAATAGCCACAAAACTGCTTGTAAACCACAATGTTAAGGTAAACTGACCAGATATATGAGTCCTGCCTCTGGATAACCTGGGTGTATCTGTACAGCTGAGAGGTATGGCCCCAGCAGGATATGGCTATTCCATGAAGTTGAGAAAAGCACAAAGAGGGGATCCCCAGCCAGCATACTAACAAGGTGCAGAATGTGTAGTCTATATGCCTCAGAATATTGGTCTCAGCTTCATTCATCTTGTATTTCCCTGGTAAATAACTGTGAGCAAAGAATGATAACTGTCAGTAGTTTATGACATGATACATCACAATGTGAAATAGTACATATGTCAGAAAATCTATGCTACAACCAATCATGTTACACAAGCAGCACAGACAGCAATACAGCAATAGTTACAGTATCTCCCATATGTTACACCCATTGTGTCTCCATATTGGAAACCTATCTACAGATATCCTGCAGAAACTGTTTGCTAGGTGTAGCTGTAGCACACAAAACACTGAACTGGAGTTCAACCCTCCCTGAAATGGATGCACACACTCAGTATAGAAGGTCATACTGGGCATGCTCCTAAACGTAAAGAAATGAAGTCCATGTCTGACAACACAGTGGACTACAGATATCGGTTATTCGCAGATGTCTGTGCATACACACCAAATTGTACACCATTGATACTTCACACACACAGACATTGGATAGGAATACTCAAACATTTCTAAAGTCAACATAGAATAATATAATATGTCAAACATACACACACAGAGACGTGGGGAAGAGAAAGACAGACAGCGACAGAGAGAGAATCCCATTATGAGGCCTTTCCCACCCAGTACAGATCCCATTGGCCTATATCACAAGATGTGCTGATGTCATTCACTGTAGAAATTCTTTTTAACCCTCAGCCCTATAGTCTCAGTGATGCTTGTCATAACTGTGTAAAACTCAGTACAAATAAGTATCCATGTAGCAGTTGTAATCTAAATCTTGTCAAATGTAAAGTTGTGTGTGAGTGTGTGTGTGCTTCTAGATGAATGTGGTTGAGGCCATTCAGACTCATTAAACTTATCTTACATCTCCTTTAGCACTGCTGCTGATGTCACTCACCTTCAAAGATATCTTTGGACAGCTCTCCAACATATAAGCTCTGTGGTGCTTGTGATAACTGCATAATAGTATAATGTAGCAAGCTAGTTATGTAGGTTTTCCAATCCCAGTCCTGGTAACTGTGAAAATGTGTGTGTTTCTGTGCAAGAGTGTGCGTGTCCTTGTAGAGACCCAATTTTGTGGCCATTCACACTTACTATACTTCCCTTACCCCTCCTTTAGCACTGGTGCTGATGTCACTCACCTTCAAAGATACCTTTGGACAGATCTTCAATATATAAGCTCTATAGTGCTTGCAATAACTGCATAATACTATAGTGTAGCAAACTAGTTAGATAGGAGTTCTCATCCTGGTCCTAGCAACTGTGAAAATGTGTGTGTTTGTGTAAGGGAGTGTGTGTGTCTTTGTAAAGACCTGGTTTTGTGGCCATTCACACTTCCCTTACCCCACTTTTAGCACTGCTGCTGATGTCACTCACCTTAGAGGTATGTTTGGACACTGTTCTACCTATAAGCTCAGTAGCACATCTGATAAGTGCAGAACAATGTAGTAGCAATAACTACACAGGTAGGTGTTTGAATCTCATTCCTGGCAAGTGTTTGTGTGTGTACATGTATCTGCATATATGTGTTTGTGCATTAAAGATTTTGGCTCTATTTACACCCAGTACACTTCTCGGTGCCCCACTTCAGCAGGCATGCAGATATCATTCACCTTAGACGTACCTGTTGGTAACCCTATACCATGTAAGGTCAGTGGTGCTTGTGGTAAATGCATAACCATAATGGTCTGAAATCATATCCACAGCCCTAAACATGCAGTGCCATGTGCAATGACTATGTCGCAGTATGGATTAGTTAACAATATAGGCAACCCTTCTAATACTCTGAGGCCACTTTCCACCCACAAATCATACACAAACACACTTGGCTAGGCAGCAACCACTATATCAGTAATTCTGCAAATTGTATAGATAGTACCCACGGTGTGATTGCAGTGGACTCCATGCCCATTGACCACAACCATGCCACTGATATCACAAAGTACTTTGATGTGTTACAGCCCCTGACTGTGTGTTATTCAGCAAGTAAAAGGACATGGTACCCTGTTCAATCCCCTCGCTAGCCCAATCAGTGTGTACAGTGGCCCTTTTTACATGTTCCCCACTGGACACCTACAACTGTAGAGTCTGCAAACATACCCCACAAAGGGAATAACATGCCTTATACACATGCACTGTATGGACAGATGCCAAAAACTCCAATGAATCCCCATATCATACTGTCTATGTAAGTGCAATCACTACCTCAGTTACATAGCCAAGTCTCACTAAACGAGGTCAAGAATGCTACTTCTGAATATACCAATCTATCCACACAACATGCCCCAGAGACCTCAAGCACACTTCCACACTTAAAAGAACATGCATGTGGGACATGTGTACAACCCAAACACTGTGCATGTTATGGAATATAAATCACATACATGTGAAGCAGTGCACATCACTGGCCACCCACAATAGAAATCCAGATGATTGGATGGGGAATACAATACACAGCCATGGGGACCACTCCACTGACTATACTCCTGAGCCATACTGGGAAGTATTTTCATGTGGCCTGATGCCATGGTATTCCCTTGGGCTAGCCTTGTAGAGCCTTCAGGCACATTCACCTACTACACAACTACACAACTATGGATCACAGTACTGGCAAGATAATTGTGTGTGTGTGTGTGTGGTAATCTCAGTGTGTTTGGTTGATGAATATCCCCTGTCGCTGTGGTTATTATCAATCGGAGGTGTGTCCAAACCACAACACGTACCATTCACCATTCTACAACAGATGTTGTAAATCAACATATAGCTATGTACAACCCTCAGCCCTATAATCTGTGAGGCATATGCAATCACTGTGTTACAGACCGGAGATTTTCGTGCACATACTGTACCCTGCCTATGATATGGTGGATGTGTTACCACACTGCCATAACCTGTGGTTTTGTTGCATGGCCACATCCTGGTGACACACAGATGCCAAGAACAGAAACAAGATACAGCATGTGAGAATGCATTTACTCAGCATTTCACTTGAGGGGGGAGAGAGGAGTAAAGCTGGCACTGAATGTGTTCCCAAGACTATGGCCAATATCTGTTGTCTCAGGATAGGTATTAGCATTGTACAGTAACTTGCAACACTTGTGTTTAATGCTGTGGGTAGTAGTTGATGTAACTATCAAAGGCTGTTGTGATTGTTGTCAGTGTCTGCTTTATGTCTGCCATCATAGATGCCTGTAGGAAATTCCATGACGGATCCAAAGTTGTGTTTGAGGCTAATAAGGGAGTTCAACAGTCATGGGACACCACCTTTCTCTGCAACAGTGTCCTCCTTCTGATGTACATGTTAGTAATGGCATGGGACCATCACATTGTCTACCAGTGTTTGGAGGACAGTGTCTTGGTTCAATTTGCTCAGACTAGTACCATGCATTCATGTACCTATTTGTACAGTGCATATGTGTATGATTCCACAGTCATGCAGCTATTTTCCATTGCCATGGGTGCAGTGAAGACATCCATCCCTGTTTTCATGGCTGCAAAGTCAGCCTTGGAGAGGTTTTGCAAGGTGGTTACCTTTGTGGGGATGTAGCTGACATGTTGAGTTCCATGTTGATTACAGCCTGTATGGATCTCACCATGCAAGTATTGACATCTGTTGATGAGCAACAGTCCCATATATAAGTAGTCAGCACAGGTCAAGGTTGTTGCATCCTCTACTGGAGGTCAGTATGAGCTGGTCCAGGGCATTGGTCATGATGAATCCCAGAAGTGTTGGGCTACTGTACTGACACTTGACTACTTTCCCCAGGTGTTGGAGGGGTAGTTGAAGACTCATATTATGTCAGTGTTGCGTTGGACCATCATAGATGGCAGAGTGTTGAGGAATGTGCAGTGACAGTCTATGGACATAGATGTGGACCCATAGCAGGCTATGGTCCAGATTGCACTATTACCCCAAGGTGATTGTACCTGAAGTATATCTAATGCATAATGCTGGGATACTAGTCTGGAGGTGTTCATAGCCATAATGAATATGAAGACAACACCAACTGTGGAGGTGTGGTGTGGTCCATGTTTGGGGCTGACAGCTGTGGAATGCATCATAGCATGGAACTGCAGGTCTATTGTCTGCTGCTGGGAACCACCTCTCCATTACAGCAGACATGTGTCCTCCACTCTAACAAGTGCTTTGAGTGACTGCATCCTGACAGTTAGATGTCTACTGTTGAGCAGCATGACACTCAGATTGCATACATGTCTAGCTGTTATGGTGGTAATAAAATTACGAACACTGCTTAATAAGGCATCATAGGGGTGGCAAGACACTTAGCCAGTACCTGTAAACCCAGCAGTGACAGATATAGGACATCTCTGGCAAGTCATTGGGTTCTGTCAATCATGTCATCCCAAGCAGTGAGGTACTGGATCCCCTGAGAATGACACAAAACACGTAAGCCAATGTTGCAGTCAATCATCTGTTGCTAGTACTGCAGCATCATTTTGGGTGACGACGATACACTGCTCAGGTCTACTGTCACACCTGCCTGGACCACATAATCAGAGAGTTCAACCATGTCTCTTGTCATGTAGTCAAGGGAGGTGTGTCCCAAATCATTCACACCACATGGATGCAGAGTGATACTCGTAGTTGTTGTAGAGTGCCATGACTGCCTGTGTCATGTGTTGGATGCTGGCATGTGATAGATATTTGGCTGTTACCTGCTCCATATTCAACTTAGTGAGTGGGATATGCATGTGCCTCAGTACTGAGTTTCCCATGATCACTTTATTGTGCAAGATGGTTAGCCTAAGGAGCTTAGTTTGAAGGGTACTCTGTGTAGGTTAAATATGTGTCCTTTGGCAGGTGCCATGTCGCATTGTCTGAGTGGGTGTCTCTTGGTGGTCTGTACTGTTTGGGTAAATGTCCATTGAGTGCCTCTGGGAAGGTGGGCGTGTGGCTTTTCACTGTATGTCATAGCTGTCAAAGTAGGTGTCATGGTGAGCTACGTATTCCACATGGTGTGGTGCAGGTGTTGATCTTATCTTCTTGACCTACTAGTCCAGTCTTTGCTGGAGAGTGAATATGTCCACATTGGGTGATATATGGGTAACCCTCACAGGTCTAAGTGTTTGGAGTTTAGAGGGGAAGGTTGTCTGTGCACATGAGGCAGTTGAAACAGTGCCTCAGAATGGAAAAGTGCACCAGGTTAATGGGTGAAATCACAGATAACTGCCCTTCAAATATGCCAGGAGGGATGGACATAACTAGTAAGTACTGAGGCTACTTCTGTGATGAACGTGTACTGCTCAAAGCTCCCAGGTGTGCCACACTTCTTGATACAATAACTTGGTGAAGTGCTAAGCCATAATGCTAGTTAAAGTGCAAGACATAAAGAACTAGCATGATGTACAGGTGGAACATAAGGTAGACTGTCTACCACCTTGAATTCTTTACCACAGCTGTACATTTATCAGTAGCTTGGCCATGTGAAAGTTCAGTAAGCTCTGTAGCGCATATGGTAACTGCATAACACTATAGTAGACATGCCTAGATAGGCAGGAGTTCTAATCCCAATACTGGCAAGTGTGTGAGTCATGTACTGTCTGGCTTTGACCTGTATACTACCCTTTATACTTCCCCTCACTCCAATTTAGTAGTCCTGTTAATGTCATCCACCTTAGAAGTACATTTGGAATAGGTGTAAATGTATAAGCTCTGTGGCACATCTAATAACTGTATAGCACTATAGTAGGAATACCTAGATAGGCAGAAGTTCTAATCCCAATACTGGCGTGTGTGTGTATCATGTATTGTCTGGCTTATACCATTTTTGACCTGTGTATTACCTTTTACACTTCCCCCCACTCCTATTTAGTAGTCATGTTGACGTCATCCACCTTAGAATTACCTTTGGAATAGGTGGAAATGTATAAGCTATGTGGCGTATCTGACAACTGCATAGCACTATAGTAGGAATCCCTAGATAGGCAGGAGTTCTAATCCCAATACTGGCAACTGTTTGTGGGTGTGTGTGATGATCATATCTTGTGCGGCTTATGCCATTTTGATGTGTATACCATACATGGCTGGTGACCACCTCCTGCTGCCATTACTTTATATAGTGTGGTAATAGCATCTGCCTCACATGCAGCAGTTTAAACCATTGTACAGTCCTCTGTACAGATGTGTCTGGAATATCCATATGTTTCCCACCTATACATGGGCAGAAGTGGTCTGTGTGCCTTAACAATGCTCGTGTATGTGATATTATAGCCAAATAGGCCAAGTGAGTGTAATGACACATATGGCAGCATGAGGTATCATACCTGATTGAAACATCATGCTGATATGATGTCTGCCTCCCTCACAGGTGGCCAGTCCTGTAGGTGTAATAAATGAGTCCAGATGCTTGGTTTTACAAGTGAACTGCTCCTGTTATGGGTCACATTAAAGGCTAGAAGAGGTGTGGACTGACATATTTTGGTCCTAATTAGTATGTAACAGGAACACCTTGCATCTTAAGAGGGGTGTGTACACAATTTATATCTACTGTATGCCAGTAATGTGTCACACATGTCCCTACCTTAGGGCATTTGTCCGGCCCATTTTGCTGGCCTCTGTCCAGATGTCTTGGCACTGACAAGTTGTGAGGTATGCTACAGGAATGTTGAATTCACGTCAGATAGGACCCCATGGTGACCATTGTGATGCAATACACTTAACCCCAGCATAAGTGAACATGCACAAAAAGCAATATAGCTAGTACATAAAGCAATATAGCTATTACTGATTGTTGTGTGCATGGAAAATTGCATGTGCTTCACATGCCTGGGGTATTGCCAGGCAACAACAGAACAATGTCATACTCACCAGCTTCAGGCTACTGTCCCATATGCAGACCAGAGGGTCCTAGGTAGTTGTGAGAGGGAGTTATTGTCAGCAGACTCCCATGTGGCCTTGGCACAGGATGGATGCAGCATGTCTGCACATCTACATTACTAACCACAATAATGCACAATGTCCTAGCCTCACCATAGATGTGCACCTCTGTACATTAGAAAACCCCATCCACAACTGCAATCGGACCTGAGACATGGATGTAGATACAATACAGATACATGTATGGCTGATACATTAGTGTACTCATCCCCACTGGGTCCTTACCTGCATGCTCCTCATCCAGTGTGTGTGTGTGCAACCCACCTCCACAATGCTTCCCTCAGCTACATGGCTTGTGCATTGGGCAGGTGCCCCAAGTTTGGTGAGGAGTTTCTTGGTGGGTGTCAGTGGGGGCTGGATGGCTGGGCCCCCACCTGTGGCTATAGCAGCAGCCCATTGATGGGCAAGGTGGATGAGGTTGGTGGCCCCGATGCTGCACATGCTCATAAGTTCTGCTGTGCAGGCCGGCATCATTTACCCTGTGGACCACACACTGTTTTACAGGGTGGTCCTCTCCCACACATCTTCTGCTCTCCATTCAAATACCAGGGCATAATTTCCAATCCTATATTGGGTGATGATGTCAGTTTCCACAACAGAGAATGCTGGTAGGTGAGCAACCTGCATGATACTTGAAAGAAATAAAGAGGAAAAAGGTCACAGGACCTCATATGGTTGTCAAATTGCACATCAACTGTGGATATTACTTGCAAATAATCCACACTACACCATAACTCTCCAAGTTATCATGGCTATAGCAGCTTGCATTACATTCCTATCCCTGAGCTATATTATTCCCCCCGATGTTGGACACTTGATTGCATAATCCTCTATTCTCCATTCATTTCTGTGTAGAGGGTTGACAGTGGGCATCTTCCATGTGGATGGTGGCAGGTCTGTATTTGACTGTGGTGTGTGATGGAGCTGTGAGCACATGCCTGATTTCATGTAGGAGGCAAACAGTGATGTTATTATGCCCCATGGAGATATGCTGTTGTTGCCATCAGTAGGCAATATGTACATGCTCACCATTGCTGAGGGGAGTAGTGTGGTTGATGTGCATATCCCCCTGTACAACTGGGGTGGACAGGGTGATGATGTTCCCACATAACCTGTGTGATGCAGGTTGCCTATATCCATGGCATGTGTGTATGAGGGTTTTTTTTACCCCAAGTACAGGGTGTATTGTGTTGTTTCCTCTGAGACTTACAACATATGTGTTGACACAGTTGCAATTGTCCTTGGTGCTGTGGATATATCTGATTTATAGTCATAGTCAGCCTTACAGGAAGTCACCTGTGAAATCTCATGGTTGCTCAGATATAGATGGACTTGCTTGCAAGTTGTTGCCTGCACGTATGTGTCCCTGTACAGCCAATGTTGCAACCTATTATGTGGTTTGTGTATTGCTGCTGTCCACAAAAGGGGATTACTCTACCTTGGTGGAGGCTGGTTATACAGGTCAAGTTCTACTGTGTCCATATAGCTACAGTGGATATAAAGGGTGCACACCCCTGTTACACTGCCTGGTATTTGTGCAATTGGAACTTGACACCACAATAACTCATTTCAAAACAATTCACACCTGTAATGGTACCTATAGTCTGTGCAATTCAATTGAAAACATAACAATCTGGTCTGTGAAAACATATGAAAATAATACTCATTACAATAAGCCAGTTGAATGAGTGTGTGCACCTTTAAACTGATATGTTGTGTATGCACCTCTTGAGATGGTTGCAGCATTCATCCGTCTTGGTCTGGACTCTAACATCATGGCACATCTTCACTTGGCAATAATTGTCCACCTTCCTAGAAACACCTTTGATTGTATTTCAATGGAATTGTACAGGTTACATTCAAGACAGGAAACATTATGAAATGATCTTCTGTGGTTTGATTGTCATACAACACACAAACCTGGCATTCCAACAGGGGTGCGTAAACTTGTGATATCCACTGTATATAGGTGTTGATATAGCTGTTAGTGGTAGGCATGGACAGAGGGTCATAACACAGTTGGACACTTCTCTGATTAATACCTGATAATCATGCCTACTCTAGTACCCATATCAGTGTCAGGGCAATGTGACAACCAGTAATTGTACACATTTATGTATGTTGTATGCACTGACACTGATATTACACACATGTGCAACATGCATAACCTATGTACCTACTGCTTGAAACCCATGTGATTGGTTTTGTGCCTTCCAGCTGAACATATGCATACATACATGTGCTCAGGAGATACCTGGTATACATTTCTGTTCTATGTTAGTATGGCACACTGTAGTTATAGTCGTGCTGCTCAATCATACTTCTCAGCCTGTTAAAGCAGTATGTCTGAACAATGGCACATATAAATCGGTGTCAAAAGGGACATCACTATTGATACTGTATTAATATAGCTGCACCATACATTAGTACGTTGATTGCACAGTAGGGTTTTATATCACTGTGATAACCTGGCAGATGTCCAACAGTCATAAGTAGGTTATTATGTTACAATGTCATTGCTCACAGACCTGCCAATGGTTTGGCTGACATAACTACAGATATCAGTCACAAATGTGCTTATTGCCCAGCAGAACACTGTACAGCTGAATGTTATTAATTCAATATATCACAAGCAGTTCAACATATGTCTACAACAGTACTTTACTATGTACATGCCTTCTATAGGTCTCTTAGCTTTACAAGTCAAATGTGTTATACTCATAATCACAGGTAACACGGATATGGAAAATATCCCATTAACTGGCCTAGCAGTGGCACAGTCACAACTGTTTGACAGACACCCCTGCAGTTGTCATGTATGAGCTGTCCTTTCCCAGGGTGAGTCAGGCTCCTGAGCTGTGATCCTACCTTGCAACCTCTAAGACCATCACATCTGGACAAAGCCTAAAATGATGGGGAGATAAATAGGGACAGACTTTAAATATTCCTGTTACAAACATATGACGTTTGTAGAATGATACATTTTGCATTATGGTTAATGTTATTAAGGATATGGAGTCTTAAACTCAAGTGCTTGTCATTACTTGATGACTTCAATCCTCAGCTATTTGCCAGAAAAGTATAGATTTCAGGAGGAACAGACAAAAAACTATGATGGTAAAATGTGGACATTCTGTGAAGATCTGTACAGTTGAGAGGTATGTCTGTGATCTCTCCCAATGCAGAGAGGGCCAGATGCTATGGCCATAGCAGCTGTTCAGCAGGACATTAATACAGCAAGTCTTGTTGGGACATATATTCCTCCAAATCATATTTCCCATTATTACAGACCAAGTACTGCATTCAATTACATGCTTACATGTTCCACTTACCTTGTTTTTCTTTCTTCTATTTTCCAGTTTATGTTTTATTTGTTTTCTCTCTCTCTCTCTCTCTCTCTCTGCACTACAGGGATAGAGCTGGTTTGAATGGGTGGCGACATGGCTTTTGTAGGTGATGCTCATGACCAGGTGATGGCCTGTGCACCTATTGGGGTTCCCCACTTGCTAATTGCATGCAGAACAGCTGTGTAGTTCTTCCAATAGCCAATGTCATGGCAACACGCTCCTATAAATGAGTACTCCATGTGGGCATTGGCCCTTTCCCTTACTTGTGCGGCAGACATCCTGGAGTTGTAGGACCTACTACCTCTTACAACAAGACTTGTGGAGACAAACCAACTAAATGGTGGAGAAAGTTTAAGACGTAGGGGCAGAATGTGAGTATTGCTGTTATATGATTGGAATACTGCTAGTTTAACAGGGTTTGTCTGCACATGCTACTTCTGCGTGGGTTTCAGTCTGACAAAGTTCTGTCTCTTCATAGCTCTCAACTGTAGGACCATCCACATAATGGCCAGAGGTTAGCCTGCCATGTATGGACTGTTCCGAAGACAGGTGTTATCGTTGGCAAATCAGTAGCATACTCTGGTGATTGCATTATGTAAATGGTAACATCCATTTGTTTTTCTGACTTTATATCCCTCAGAAAAGATATGTTACAACAAACCCTGTAACACCAGCAACTTTGTCAGTGTATAACAACAATATTTCAAGTTTGGCCATGTATTTGGGCCACTGTCCACCAATTATATCAGGTTATGTCCAGATGCCACATTCTAGTAGGTGGATAGGTATACTGGTCTATCAGTATTTAGTGCTGCACTTCCTGCTGGAGAAAGGCTGGGAAACATGTTAAAGTCTGTACATTCAAGAGGTTGGTGTATAGAGAATGCTCTTGGATGCCCTTGTAACATATTCTATGTGGGGGCAGTAACACGTGTTTTAGAACTAGGCTGTAAGAGAATGTAAGGCACATTGCTTATAAGAAATATGACAGTGAATGTAAGACACATTGCTTATAAGAAATATGACAGTTCTATAGCCATGCATTTGAATAAATATCACTATGGGGACAGTAGTGGGTCCCAAGGTACTGTTTCTGAAAACGTCGGTCCCTCAGTTTGATGAAACATTCATAAAAGGACAATTGCTTTGTACAGACTCAATGTATTAATATTAACTGTGATGCTTTAGCCTGTACAGGGTTAAATGAGGAGTGTATTTGGAGGCCATGTATTAAATTATGTAAATAGGTGTTAATTGCTTCTTGTGATTAAGGCATGTATTTCTGGTAATGTTTTACTCCTTGAAGGCTTTGGCCAAGACATCAGAGTATAATAAATGTGTGAATTACTGGCTGGTTGTATTTTTCTTTGCTATATTCAGACATTTTTTTTTTTGGTAAGAGGTTGTATGTCGGCCGTTGTGTATGGACTATCATAATTTTGTAGCAGTGTACTGTTCACTTATTTATTTGGACTGTGGGGGGGGGGCAGATGTGAGTGTCATGGCTGCTTTTGTTTCCAACTGTGCATGCTGCCCCAGTTGTGGGTGGTCCATCAGCAACATATGTTTGTATGAGCATTTCCTGACATGTATGCATATATATATATATATATATATATATATATATAGAGTCACTTTATAATCTCGAAATACTGAAATATCAAATTTCAGCATCTCGAGACTATAAAGCTGAAAAATCAAAAAGCCAAAATTTAAAAACCACGAAATGTAAAACCACGAACGCAACATAAACAATACACTAAACCACACAACACAAACACACCTACCTGCCGACACTACAAAAAAACAAACCAACACACACAAACACAACAAAACTAACACACACAGAAACCGTCTTGATAAAAGCAGGAGGGCAAGCCCCCCTGCAACCCCAAAACACTCCTACTTATATATACTAACTCCGAGGTTGCACTAAACACACAGACACATAAAACTCACCACTACACACACTTACACACACTAAAATCCCTACCCAATACCCTTACAAAAACACCACTTACCTCAAACCCCAGCTAAATCCACAAACCGCACCGCATGTCACGTACGAGAACACATAATGGCGAATGCGACATTTCTGCATTCGCTATTATGCAGTTTTGCGTAACTGCACTTTTGACTTTATAGTCTCAAAATACAGAAATTCGACATTTCAGTATTTTGAGATTATAAAGTAAAACCATGTATATTTATATATATATATATATATATATATATATATATATATATATATATAT
This sequence comes from Protopterus annectens, assembly GCF_019279795.1. Classification (NCBI taxonomy): domain Eukaryota; kingdom Metazoa; phylum Chordata; order Ceratodontiformes; family Protopteridae; genus Protopterus; species Protopterus annectens. The sequence continues at coordinate 189,885,135 of NC_056727.1, forward strand.
GTGTATATATATATATATATATATATATATATATATATATATATATATATATATATATATATATATATATATATATATATATATATATATATATATATATATATATATGTGTATACATATATATATTATATATGTATACATACACACACACACACACACACATATATATATATATATATATATATATATATATATATATATATATACATACACCTCAGTATTTATTGGTAATATATTTATATATTTTTGTACACATATATGGATCTCCCTACATATCTCTCTCTCTCTATCTGTTTCTATTCATATATATATCTATATATATATATATATATATATATATATTTTTTTTTTTTTTTTTTTATAGATACCAGTCTCTTCCCTATTGTAAACTGGCTATAAAGAAGGGTATGTTTGAGAAAACATCCTTAAACCATGCAGTTGAGGTGGCTTACTGGGAAATTGCTTTGACTATAGTGTGCTGGGTCGTCTGTTCAAGACCTGCAAGGGTGGCTTATTCTGTTGCTAGGCAGAACAAGGACTGTTGGATACAGAGTGATTAAGGCAGTTTTGAGCAGCTTTAAGCATGTTTGCGCAGGTTTGCGTAACGGTAAGTGGTGCTAACGTACAGTTAAACGAATAGGCGCTTACACCGTGCAGGCTTCGCTTACCAGTTCACAAATCTGCTTAGCATTTACATTTAAGCACTACTTAAACCTGCTAAACATAACTCAGCCCTGGTAACCATTGATCACATTCCAGTCTGATAAAATAGCACGGTAATGAAATCTTTAGTATGTGTATTTAATTTCCTGTACATGGCATGCTTCTATGTGCTGTCATTACAGTAGCAAGGTGCGTGAGTATACTGTATGCAACACCTGAGTATACATGGGTAGTGCCGCAATATTTTCTCTTTGTATTTGTTTCATACATGGGTAGTATCCCAGGTTATATGCAGTCACACTTGCATGTTACACCAGCTACAGTGCACTGGTTGACAAATATAGTTTAACACATATTATATCATTACATTAGTACTTTTAACAGTGCTTTTCCAAGTAAGAATAGATTGCAGATTGTCGTACTGGAACCATGCACCCCTGCATGCAAAGCTTGACTCTGAGTACTGACTATCTTGTTCTCGGTGTTTGAGCTGTATGCTTTTATGTATCTCCTATTGGATATTGATCTGATATGTTGATATTGACTGTAGACTACTATGTTTTTTGGACATTTCATTGAGGACTGCTGTCATGTAGTAATGGCATACCTTTCAGTTTCAGATGTCTATCTTTCAAAAAATTCATACTAATGCATAACCTGTTGGCTAGCTACTTTCTGTCTGTCCTCTGTACAAATGTGCAGATGTCAGGTATTGCTATACCCATATCACTATATAGGTGCCCACATTGTAATGTGCTATGGGCAAGGAAACTGCTGCTAGTTCCGACATATGGGACATTCCTTTATATGGGCCTTGCCCCTTTTCCTTGCCTGTGTGAGGGGCATTACAGAGGTGGTGGCCTACAGATTCACATACAGTAGGTGGTAATACGTCACAGGACAGGACATGTGCTGACAGCCAAACAACATGGTGGACATATCCCTAGATTTGTGAACAGATTCTATGTCATCAGTGCTGTTATACACATTGTGGATTGATAGACTGACAGGGTTTGTGTGGACATGCATTTAGTGAGTAACTTCATGACTCACAGTTATATGTCTCTGACATATCACTCCACTGGCACTCTGTCCACAGACTGCCCACATGTCTGCATGTTATGTTTTGTCTGTTCTCCAGACAGTTGGTGTCTTTGGTAAAACAGTTTTGGACTCAGGGGAATGCAGTCAGTAAATACTCACATCTATTGGCATTACCAATATCATATTACTCATAAAGGATATTACAACAAACCCAGTGACATCTGCAACTGTCTCAATGTATGACAGCAGTATGTCCAATCTACCCCTGTGTTTGTGCCTCTGTCCCCAAATGATGTCAGGCTTTGTCCAGATGTCAGTCAGGTGCAGAAGTATTTATTATCATTATTTCTTGACCTCATTCCTGCTACCATCCCAGTGATGTAGTACACCCACAGACATGTCAGGGAAGCGGCCTTAGATATGAGTCCTGAGCCTGTGCATTCTGAGGTGAACTGAACATGTGAAAGGCCTGTGTATATCTGGCCATTAATAGAATGTCATGACTGTATACACATGTCATGTGTACATGTTATTTGGGCTGTGTATGGAGGATGTAAGTGTTATGGCTCCTTCTTTATCTGACTGTGCACGCTGCTCCAGTTTCCACTGATCTGTTGGCTGTATATGTTTGTAGGGGGCAGACTGTGATATGTCCTATACCAAGATCAGGATTCAGACTACACTGACAACTGGGACTCTATATGTAGGGCTAGTGTGTGGGTGGGAAACAATGATTTATTTGTTCACACAGTCCATATACACTACTGTTCACTTGACTTAACGTTATGTGACTGTGACTGTGGTGATGCTGGTTGTGAGTATGCATTTTCACACTAGTGTATGTTTGACCCTGCTATTACATCCCTGTAGTGCCTGATATAGTTGCAAATATACATGTAATTACCCATAGCAGATGTCCTAATTCAATTACTTGTGCTAGTTCAGTAAATATATGTTAGTGCACACAAGAGGGTGTTATTACAGCAACTGTGATAGCTTTCCTACACCACTACTTTAGATACATCCCCATTTTCCTTCCACCCACCACTGTGTCAACCCTTGGTCCAGATTCATTGCAAAATGGTATTCTGAGCATACCTGTCAACTGGCTGAATTGTTTCACGTTATCCAGGTTTATTGCTCATATTTCTGGTCTGTTTTACAGATTATTATTATTTCTCTGGTAAATCGCTGTAATGATATGAATGTTGTCAGAAAATGAGGACATACATTTCATTTACCTACCTCACATCCATCAGAATATGTATGCTGACACAAACTGTGTGACTCTGTCAAGAAGAGTACAGGGGTCAATGACCTCTTCCTTCCTGGATACTAATGCATTAGTACTGAGATATGCCACATAGGAGGACTTTGTGACCACAGTGGCAATGTTGTGGTTAAGAGACATTGCTGTCAACCTGTGTACCCAGATCTCTTATAATGCCTTGTTTGTTCATGGGACTACCATCAATGTGGTAAATCGTGGGAAGAGGGTTTTCCACAAAGGGGATGGCAACACATTTTCTGACATTGAGCTTAAGGCCATGGCTCTGACACTAGTCATTGGTCTCAGTGAGGAAATCAGTAGGATGCCAAGATCACTTGGGTAGTTAATAATAGCTCCCAACTTGCAATTGTCTGCAAATTTTGTCAGACAGAGCCCCTTCATGTTGGCATGGACTTCAGAGAAGTTGATACCAAACATGAGAGGACCCAGGACAGAACCCTGTGGGACTCCATTTATGACTGCTCAGCAGTCTGGCTTGGAGTCAGCTATTTCCACACTGTGAGTCCTATCTGTGACCCAGTTTGCAACCCACCTAGTGATATAGGGGATGATGCCTAGCTTAGTCAGTTTTTGCATGATTCCTGAGTGAGGAATGTTATCAAAGGCTTTGGCCAGATCAAGGTAAGCTGTACCTTGCCTTCATCCACAGCTCTGGTGACTGAGGGCAAGAAGCTGACCAGGTTGATTGAGCAGGTATGACCTACCCTTCACAAAAGTAAATTGTGTAGGATCCTGAGTTTGCAGATTCCCATATCCCTGTTTATTAGGTGCATGATGATACACTTGCATAACAAACTTGTCAGGCAGTTGAGGTGGTATTTCCCAGGGTCTGTAGTCGCACCTCGTTTGTAGAGAGGGGTGACTGTAGCAGTGCACAATTCAGTAGGGACAAAGCCTGAGGTGAGGCTGTGCTTGCACAGGTCACACAGGTGAGGTGCCAGGTTGCTCTGTAGTTCATGTAGAACACAGCCAGGGATAGTGTCAGGCCCCATAGAAGCTGTGTTCTTTACCTTGGACAGTGGTGTTTTAATCTGTGCAGCAGTAATAATGGGTGCCTGGTAGTGTACTGGGATTGTGATTGGTCCTTTGAGGGTGGAGAGAGGGATAAAGTTTTCACTCAGTATGTCAGCCAGTATATTGGCAATATTTGTTGGCTCAGTCTAGGAGGTACCATTGTCTAGAAGCTGAGAACAAATTTTGGTATTGCCATGGACAATCTTTACATAACTGTATGAGGCCTTGTGGTTGTCTTTACTATGTGCTCCAAGTCCATTTTCACAGCTAACTTTGTAGTATTTGATGAGTTATCTCAACTTTTAATTGAAGCTGATAAGGGTCATTTTCCAGTCTGGGACTTCACCTTATTCCATATCGGTCTCCTCCTTCTGTTGTACAGTTTCTTTATGGTGGGGGACCACCAAATCGGCTTCCTTTTTTTGGAAGTGAGGGTCCTGGTTCTATTGGGTATGGTGGTATCCATGCATTTGTGTATGTGTTCATAGTGCATTGTTGTTTGATTCAGCAGTCATGCAACTAGTCTCTATTTGCATGGCTGCTGTGTGGTTAGCCACCTCTGTTGTTATGTGACCACAGTTAGCTTTGGACATGATTTTGATGATGCCTACCTGTTGAGGGGGGGGGGGTTGTGGATTTCCAAAGGTGATTAATTTGTGTTAAGATATAACAAGGGAGGAGTTGACTATTGGTGTAGAGCAACAGTTGCCCATGTTAGCAAGGACCAGGTCGATGTGATGGGCATGTGCACCGGTCAGGTACATGAGTAGCGTTCCCAAGTAATGGTGGGGTAGTTGGAGTCAACCAGTATGGGAGTGTTAGGGTGGACACGAATATTCTCCAGGTTGTTTAAGGACATGGAATGTG
>NC_056727.1:189895013-189986309 GCF_019279795.1 Protopterus annectens
TGTGTGTGTGTGTGTGTGTGTGTGTGTGTGTGTGTGTGTGTGTGTGTGTGTGTGTGTGTGTGTGTGTGTATGTGTGTGTGTGTATATGTGTGTGTGTGTGTGTGTGTGTGTGTATGAGTGTGTTTGTGTGTGCGCATGTGCACGTGTGTGCATGTGTGTGTGCTACTGACATACTCTGCCTTGATTTCTATCAGTCACCCTGGTTGTTGGTAGCAGGGACTGGTCGCTGTGACAGCATGACACTTTTGAACATTTCTTGTGGGAGACCACTTGGTGTGTTTACTTATCTTGCTGTCATTTGCAGCCTTGGGGTTGGACTGTGGGTGTTGGACACAGTATTACAATAAGCTTCTTATACCTACTTTATACCTTCTTTTACCTGGAAGACCTGTGGAGGGAATTTATGTTGACACTACCTGACTGTTCCTACACATGTTCAAAAAATCCTAGTTGAAATTATGCATACAGATTACTACAACTCCTGGGATTCATACCATGGCTGTTTCTGCTAAAAATACAAGTTTGTGTTTCATCAGAATGAGCGATTGAGAAACTGCTGTCTGCTCCTTGAATGTGTTCTTTCTAATTCTCTCTTGGTTGTACAATCTGACCTTGTGATTATAACATTCTTTTATATACATTCCTATACATACCTTTTGATATAGCACAGTGTGGAAAACCATGGTTAACACAACATTACTATTCTGATATCAGATATTGGTGCACAAAACTTTCAAGTCATAAACACAATCATTCTGTGGTTTTCACATTTATTGACAAGTACTTACACTTTTATTGATATATAACCTGTATGTCACTATTACTCTTCTACTGGCTTCTTCGGTCATTGAAAAACATACCCACTCTTAAATACTGCAAGGTGACATTCTACTACTTTTTATTTATTTGCCCTACATAATACCAGCTAGATTGTTACTCACCACCCTCGCTACACAGCCTTAGCAGCCTGCTGATGTGGGCTTCCAGGTTCACAACCCTCTCATCTGCAGCTGTACAGGAGATAAGAGAAAACATTTATGCATACCTATCCATTACATACACAGGCTGAACTTTGAAGAACATTTATTTTGATTAATACTTACACATGGCTGGAGCATTCACCGCTAGGGCATCTTGGACCCACTGGTCCAAAAGGTCCCTCTTCCTCCACTTCAAGTTGGCAAAGTGGTGCCAGACCTGCTCACCAGTCCAAGGGATGCCAGTGGCAGTGGTGAGATCTCAGGCAAGTTGTTTCCAGGCCTCTGCTTTGTATTGGGAGCCTTGGTACTGGTCCTACAGAGTCACCCTTCATGGTCTTTAATAAGGAGTCCAACCATGACCCTGGACTCCTGAATGCCCCAACACTGTGAATGAAAGTGCACACCTTCACCTACACGAGCCATAGTTCCTACAGTGAGGAGCTACAATTGGTTATGAGCTGTATTCCCACCTGTGTGGCTTAAATAGGGCTACTTTACTGCCCTTTACTGTGATTGGACAGTTTTGAAACTGCTGAGCTAAGCTAAGCACCGGGGACCTCCGCTTAGCAAAGATAACCATTGTTTATAGGGGTAGATGTTAAGCCTTGCTTACCAGTGCGGAAATCTGCTTAGCTATGCTAAATCTTGCTTAAACTTTAAATTTCAGTGACACCTCACATTTGGGGCTGCTACACTACCCTGGTTAGCATATGCATAATAATATTCACTACCAAGTTATGAAAAATACATTTTAGTTGTGTTTCATATATGAAAATGCATGGACTGCTGTGCAGCTCGAACCATGCTTGGTGAATGCTCTAACCACTACACTATCCCAGTTTTGGCATTTGCATTGTGTAGATTTTTATTTAGCTTCTTTTGATGTTTAAACTCTGCTACGCATAGCTGCGTGATGGGCACACCCGCTCAGCTATGGTTAAACTTTATTGGTTTAATAAAAAAAGATCTTGGGGATTTAAATGGAATTTAACTTTTTCTCACTTTAGGAGTATGCCTGCCATAATGGGGGAACAAGGGCACAACACTGGAGACAATTGCACAACACTGGGGACAATTTTAGTACTTTAAAATTGCATGGGATAACAGGTTTTGTGTTAGCATGTATTGTGTGCAGTGTATGGGAACTCTTGCATGTTTATGTTGCATTTATTTTATTTCCTTATTTACTATTTGTTGACCAGGTAAGTCCAACTAGGATGGGGAGCCTATTTTCAGCAGTGGCCCAGGGTGACACACTCCAGATGAATGTCTGTGGCATGCATTTTGTGGATATACTGCATAATTGTGCAGCATATCCACAGACAACTGTGTTTTTTTTTTAAAAGTACCTTAATGGCACTTTCTGGCTGAAGGGGGCATGCTACATGTGGGGGCACTGCTGTAACACCCCTGCACTTGTTCACGGATCATGTCCATGTAGGTGTTACAGCATGAATATGCAAGGTGCACTGCTGTGCTGCATGGACACGATCAATTCCATGCAAGAATAGTTTATTCTTGCACAAAACTTTACTGAATCCCAGGGATTGTTTTACTGTGATATTTTTCTTGAAGTCTTTAAACTTTGTTGGCTAGAGTCAGTTAAGAAACATTCCTTTTGCATTCATTGGTTGAATATGAATTAGATCTAGCTAATTAATGGGAGGACCTGGGAAGAAGTTTTCTTATTTCATAGGTTCATAGGTAGGTGCTAGGCTATTGGCCCTAGGGTCTATATAAACCTAGCCAAAAAGGTACCCTGGCTTTCACCACCCAAGAAAATTATTTTCCTGTGCTCCTGTTGAGCAGAGCCACAGAGGTGATCCCTGGGGTGAATTTCCTATTTCCCATCCAATCAACAAGATTTTTCTTGAAGAGTGCTAATGAGGAGCTTTGTTTGATATAAATAGGTAGTTTGTTCCAGATTATGGAAATTCTCTGGGACAGGAATCTATCCCTCCAGCACGTTCTGTTTATTGTGGTGACAAGGTTTAAAGAATTTAAGGTTCTCACCTACATTCATCTTCAGCCACAAGAGATCTGAGTTTAAAACTGCTGTTTGACTACATTGACTTTTGGATTTTTTACCCATTCACTCAAGCTGTGCTTTTAAACTTGATGCCTTTTTAGCTGCCCACCCCTACTGTTAATTAGAGTTTGCAAGCCCCTAAGTTGTTTCTATTGGACACTAAAAGCTAAAACTAAAAAGGCACTCCCATTAGACTCTTAAAGTCTTAAACCCCCAATTAGATACAGGTTTCAGAGTTTGCTTGTGTTCAAAATCACTGGAGGGCACGTAGGTGAAAAGTATGACTCACTACATAGGGGCTTAGAGATGACAAGGGTTGGTGGTGAGTCAGGAGAAAACAGGGATTTCTACTATTGTGAGGTGTCAGGGTGTTAGGTGAAGGCACTTCCATTAGACTCTTAAACTCCCAATTAGCCTCTATTTAATTTAATCCAATTTAACTAGTGCACACTGCAATATTCATTGTGTTAATCTGAATTGTGTATTGTTCTTTTCTGCATTTTCATTTTTTTAACCAAAAGTCAACTGTTTGCATTTTACCCTGGTCTGGGACCTTAGTCTTGTAGTATCCCTCACAGTAGTAGGAACATTGTGCGTTATTGCAGGATCTGACCCTCATTTATTTCTTCTCTACTACTTTTTACTGCTTGTATTTTACTTTGTCTGGGAGACTTAATTATTTTAACAACAGAAGAACCACTGGCCACAGTGACTGAATTCCAAGCTTTTATTGTCAACCAACAACAGTCTTTGCCAACAGGTTTAGCGCTTTCAACCAAACACTATTAGGACTTCCTCAGAACAACAAAATGCTAAAATCCCAACCATTAAATACCCACACCCTTCCACTTAACAATCTTAATTACACATTAATTGGTGACATCACAATAAAATCGTTTAAAGACACAGTAAAAATACAATGCAAAATTACAATACAAAATTATATGCATTAAAATGTGTACCACAAGCCCTTTAAATAACTTGTGGTATCTACCCTAAAATGTGTGTCAATTTCATCAAAGTTGAAATACTCACATTGTCATTTATTCCTGGGAAATTAGTTGCATCGAGACGCAATTGTCACTTTAATTCTCAAATGTCAAGATGCACGTCTGAAACCCTGCCTTGCACATCCTTAACCAATTGTTGCAAAACAAAAAAATTAAAAACATGTCCCTGATGTGCAGAAATCTGTCTAGCCAAGGCATTAGTAGGCTTCCCTTTTCTAATATCTAATAAATGCATTTACACCCTATCTTTGAAATGCCTAATAGTCTTTCTCACATAGAATGCCAGACAGTGCTCACATTTAGCCATATAGACCACATTTTGACTTAAACAATTAAAATGCCCATGAAAGTGCACCCTAATCCCATTAATACATAACCTACTCCCAGTTTATATTATGTCTTTACATATTGCACATCTTCCACATTTAAAATTACCTATTGTTCTATGCCATGGGGTCCCATTCGGCTACTCATCTCCAAAATGTCTTTAAAGGATCTAGCCTTCCTAAAGTCAAATTTCGGGGCTCTTCCCAATTTGATTTTAACATCCCTATCCAACTGCAACAGCCCCCAGTTTTTTGAATAACCTGGGTAACTCATTCCACATCCTGATTAAATGTAGTAATGAACATCAAACTACTTTCCATCTCCTTTCCATCGTTATGCAGTCCCTTATAGCTTTGCACATTCCCATTCATTATTATTGCTGCAGTTCCTGTTAAAATGGGTCTATAAAAACCTTCATCCCTTTTTCTTATAATTTCTTCTTTAACCAAAGTACACAAGGGTTCAGGGTAACCTTTCTTCATGAATAAACCTATTATATAGTTTGTTTCACCAAGAAACTCCATCTCATCACTAACCATCCTGGCAGCCCTTACCAACTGCCCTTTTACTATGGACTTTTTCTGATGGTAAGGGTGCCAGCTATGGTATTCCAAATAATAATTTGAGAAGGTAGCTTTTCTCTGTATCCCTGACACCAAACACTTATTCCTTCTGTCAATCCTTAACATCACATTTAAGTAGGATATCATCTCAGGGCTGTATTCATAGGTGAATTAAAAAAATTCCACCATCTGGTTGATGTATGCAAGAAATTTACTCAACACATCCTTTGGCCCTTCCCAAACAATAACAATATCATCCAGGAATCGTGTATAATGCTTAATATGGGCCATAAATATACTAGGGAATATATATTCCTTTTCCCAGTATGACATAATATAGCTGGCATATATGGGGGTGCACGAAGCCCCCATATCTACACCAGTTAGCTGTTTATAGAACTGTCCCTCAAAATGCAAGAACTTGTTGTTCAGCACGGCCTCCATTACCATAGCAAATACATTAATTTGGTCTTGGTCAAATAACTGGGTTTTATTTAACTGTTGTTCCAACCATTCTAACCCAACTACATAGGGTATCACGGAAAATAAATTACATACGGTCACAGTAACCAAAATTGTGTCTTCAGTAATAATTGTGTCTCTTAATTTTTCTAAAAAGTGCCATGAATCTTTAATAATATAGGAAAACACGTCCAGCCCTTTTTGTAAATGATAATCAAGATATTTGCTAATGAAACAAGTCTTAGCACGTTTCCCATCTACTATAGACTTGAACTTTAAATTTTCTAATCCCTTGTGTATTTTCAGTATTCCAAATATATTGGAAACCATAGGATATTCATTTTTTCAAATATCTGTGTTCATTTTCGTTAATCTGCCCCTGATATAACATGTCATCCAACAAGTCCAATTTTTTGTAAGCTATGTGAATCTCATTAATGTTACTTTCACTATAAGTATCATCCATCAAAAGCACTGCCATATTATCAAAGTAATCATTTTTATCCATTATCATTGCCCCATTTCCATTATCGGGTTTCATTATGCATATATCCCTGTCTTGGGCAATTTCAGCTAACACACCTCCCTCCTCCATGGATAAATTGCTTTTGCAGTGCCTCTTTTTGCTCTTAAATCCTTCCCTAATATTGACTTCACATGCTTTTTCATAGATAGCTACTATATTGTTGGCAGGGGGGTTAAAACTACTAGGCCTTTTTAAACCTGGCTCATATGTTTCCATGGTTCCACTTTTAAACCACATTTTTAAATTCATTTTCCGTGTGAACAACTTTAAGTCAATTAAGGTGTCAGATAAAACCCTATGTCTACGTGGCACAAAGATGAAGCCTTTAGATAACAAATCTGCATGCATAACACCCAAAGCCGTTTTAGAGTAATTATATAACTTATAATCACCCAGCGTATTAGCGATAATGTCAGGGTTACCCCTACTGTCTTTGTATTCCATGTTTAATAAAACTTCAAATAAAACATCAAATTCAGCTTGTACATTTTTATTACAGACATCATTACTATCCCCTTGTTCATTACTGCATCCAACAATATGTCCACTATTAACCCACAGAATGTTCCTGTTGTTCAGTTCATTTTTACTTGTATTATTTCAATTTCACCCCTACCATCAATATGACCATTGATACATCCATAGTCAAAACTTTTAGCAAGCTCAGCCTCTAAATACAGACTTACTTCACCCAGGGAGCCCATTAATGTATCCTCGGCTGATAATGCTGCTGGCGCTGATGCTGATATTTGTAATCCTTCGGTCTCACTCCCTGCTTCGCAACTCCTGACATTGTTCCCCATTGAATAACTGCCTTGCCTCTTCTCTTTCAGTTTTAGCAGGAACTGCAGCAACAATAATGGATAGGAATGTGCAAAGCTATAGGGGACTGAATAATGATGGAAAGGAGATGGAAAGTAGTTTGATGTTCATTACTACATTTAATCAGGATGTGGAATGGGTTACCCAAGTTATTAAAAAAAACTGGGGACTGTTGCAGTTTGATAGGGATGTTGAACACAAATTGGGAAGAGCCCCAAAATTTGCCTTTAGGAAGGATAGATCCTTTAAAGATATTTTGGAGAGGAGTAGCCCGATGGGACCCCATGCACCAATAGAACAATAGGTAATTTTAAATGTGGAAGATGTGCAATATGTAAACACATAATGGAAACTGGGATTAGGTTACGTATTAATGGAATTAGGGTGCAATTTCATGGGCATTTTAATTGTTTAAGGCAAAATGTGGTCTATACGGCTAAACATGAGCACTTCCTGGCATTCTATGTGGGAAAGACTAGTAGGCATTTCAAAGATAGGGTGTAAACGCATTTATTAGATATTAGAAAAGGGAAGCCTACTAATGCCTTGGCTAGACACATTTCTGCACATCAGGGACATCTTTTTTAGTTTTTTTGTTTTGCAACAATTGGTTAAGGATGTGCAAAGCAGGGTTTTAGACGTGCATTTTGACATTTGTGAATTAAAGTGGCAATTGCATCTGGATGCAACTAATTTCCCGGGAATAAATGACAATGTGAGTATTTCTGCTTTGTTGAAATTGACACACATTTTAGGGTAGATACCCAAGTCATTTAAAGGGCTTGTGGTACACATTTTAATGCATATAATTTTGTATTGTAATTTTGCATTGTATTTTTACTGTGTCTTTAAATGGTTTTATTGTGATGTCACCAATTAATGTGTAGTTAGGATTGTTAAGTGGAAGGGCATTGATATTTAATGGTTGGGATTTTAGCATTATGTTGTTCTGAGGAAGTCCTAATAGCATTTGGATGAAAACGCTAAACCTGTTGGCAAAGACTGTTGTTGGTTGACAATAAAAGCTTGGAATTCAGTCACTGTATCCAGTGGTTCTTCTGTTGTTACTGTTGGACTTATTTATTTTGTAGTATAACTCTCAATAGTGAGAGAATTGTGAATTGATGCAGGACCTCTATGAAGAGGCCAGTCACAAGTGGAGTCCCTCAGGAATCAGTCCTTGGACCTCTCCATTTTGGCATTTACTTCTCAGAAGTCAAGGCCAATGTCAGTGGCCTCTGGCTGACTAAATTTGCAGATGATTGCAAATTAGGAGCTGTCATTGAATCTCACACTGATGCAAATGTTCTCCAGGAGGGCCTGAGGTAGACAAACCACTGGTGTCAGAGACATGGACTAAAACTAAATGCCAAGAAATGCATAATAGTATCCTTTGAGAAGGCATACATCCATTGTAACTATCATATTGACAACACACCCCCTAGAGTTGACCCAGTAGTCAGGGACTTAGGGAGACACATAGATAGTAATCTAGCCTTTGATCATCACGTGTCTACAGTGGTGAGGAAAACATTCTATGTTGTGCAATTTATAAAGAAAGGTATGGTATCTAAGTCCAAGGAAGTCATTGTTCCATTGTATTCGGCATTCATCAGTCCTATCATTGAGTACAATGCCCCATTTGGTATTTCCCTAACCAGGCATATCCAACAATTGGAATGTCCACAGAGGTTCCTCACTAAAAGAATACAGGGCGTAAGTAATATGTCCTGTACAGACCACCTCAAGGCCCTATCCCTGTATTCTGTCTCCTGTAGGCTATTGAGGGGAGATCTATGCCTGGCATACAGGGCATTGTCAGACCCCACTCTGATGGACCTCCTGCATATCCACAAAACAAACAGCACTAGAACTACCCATACTAAAGACTTAAACCTCCTGTGATATAAGTAGGACCTGCTGTAGAGATAGGTATGTATCCCAGAGACTACCCCATCTATGGAACAGGCTCTCCGTCCATGTGAAGCAGAGTTCCTCCCTAACCAAATTCAAGTGGAACTTGGACAATTGCAAAACCAGAAATTCATCCCTGGTTTTGGACCTATGTCTCTAATGGACACAGGTAACCTGTAAATGGTTCATCTCCCAGGCCCATGTTTGCACTTATCAAGGGTATCTGAACTTGTCAGAGATTTGGGATGCATGGCTATGCTTAAAAGGGCCCTTGTGGTTGTTAGCCTAGTAAGAACCTATGAACCTATTAACCTATGATCTGAGCCTCATTTATTACATTTACATTTCTACTCCATTTTTTTCTGTTTGCATTGTACTTACTTTGGGAACCTTAGTCTTGTAGTCTCACTCACAATAATGAGATAATTGTGAATTGCTGCAGGATCTGAACCCCATTTATTAAATTTCTACTACATTTTTCTGTTTGAATTTTACTTTGGCAATCTTTTGTTATGTAGTATCCCTCACAAAAGTGAGAGATTGTAAATTGCTGCAGGATCTGAGTCCCATTTATTAAATTTCTACTGCATTTTTTTCAGCTTGCATTTTTCTTGGTCTGAGGGCCTTAGTCTAGTCTTGTAGTCTAATTCACAATGGTGAGAGCATTGTGAATTGATGCATGATCTGAACCTCATTTTATTACATTTCCACTGCATTTTTTCTGTTTGCATTTTACTTAGTCTGGGAAACCTAGTCTTGAAGTATCACTCACAATAATGAGATAATTGCGAATGGCTGCAGGATTTTAACCTTAAATATATACATGTCTACTGCATTTTTACTGTTTACTGATTGGCTTTCTCTCTTATTTCACATAACCTCTGAAGAGCTGTGCAGCAGTGGTTTGAAGTGCCCTGTATAAAAGCAGGCATCTAGAGTTGTAATTGTTCATATACAACTTTGCTATTTTCTCAAGTATCTAGCTGAGTGTAGAGGAGCTAGTTTGCCCACTGAGAAGCACTCCCCAAAGAGTGTTGTTTTAGATCATTCCTAGACTTCTCCTCCCAGCTCAACATCTCTAAACCACAATTGCACCACCTCTTAAAGATCACAAAAAAAGAGGAGCCTCACCCATGGATGAGCACTTTTCAACTGTCTCTGTAGCCAGTCCAGTGGAAATGTGAATCTTGAGACAATGTAGCAATTGTCTCAAGTTTACTGACAGCCCCCTTATTCTTAAGCAGACTGACATATGCAAGAGATGTAAGTACACTGTATCTTTGGAAACAAAGCTTTCACATACAGACACTAATATCTCCAAACAGGTTGTCAATAACATGCACACTGTATCTACTATGTCTTAAACACATAAGCTCACATATGCTGAGGCTCTTAAATGCAATCTACCCAAACCTCAAAGGCCTCCCATACACTGCCCTCAGCAACCTCCTAAACACTCTACAAAGACAACACTCCTCAGTACACATACAACCACATCTCATAAGATCTCAACCTCTAGGCTCTTAAGTAAACTTCCACACAACATAATTCATTGGTTATTGCAGACTCTATTGTATGGCACCCTAATGTCTCCCTCACCAGGCTGAGCAAGGAGACAGTCATGGTCAGTGGCCTATCAGGAGCAAGGATCTGCCAGATTACATGCACTCAGGACATTGAGCCACAAGTATCAATATGACTTTGTCATAGTACATATGAGTGTTAATGACCTGAGATGTACATCCCTGGACTATATGAAGAGACTCATCACAGAACTTTCAGATTATGTGTCCCATGGAGGTATGGGCCTAGCACTGAGCAACATTCTCCAAGGATGACACTGCAATATAAACAAAAGATGACTGACTTTAAAGAATTAGCTTAATTACTGGTATCATTCTAAGAGGGTCCAATATTTGCCAGCTTGGGATGACATGATTGACAGACACACTGCTTTGCCAGGGATGGTTTGCTCTTGTCCCCATTAAGCTTTTGGATATCAACCAAAATATTATCCACCCCATGGTACCTTTTTTTAGACAATGCCAATCTGATAAATCTTCCAACATAGTAAATTCTACTCAAGATAAACGGAAGGTGTTACTGCTCAGTGCTAGGAGTCTCAACAAGAATCTCCATTCCCTGGAAGCACTCCTCAACATGGAGAGTGTTGACATTGTGCAGTTACTGAGACATATTTTAAAGCCATGGGAGGCACCTTGACAGTACAAGTCTATAATGTCTTCAACACTTTTAGACCAGCTACTGCTCAAGAAGGGAGAAAGATAGAGGTGAATAAATCTACATAAAAATAAGCATACCCCAAGACTGGCCAAAGAATATGACATGCTTGAGCTACTCCATCTCCAACTAACCCTAGGTAAAGTCCAATACCATATCCTTGTTAGCTGTAGAATCCCATCTATTACCAAATATAACCATACCACATACTTGAATGTACTGGAGTCACTCATTATTCAGCCCAACACAATATTAATGAGTGATTTCAACTATCCCACCATAAACTGTGATACATAAACAACCACTAACATGCAGGGTCAAAGATTCCTGGATTTTGTTAAAGCAAACATACTGGAACAGCTAGTCTGCACACCTACTAGAGGTGAAAATATCCTAAATCTGATATTCATAAATATGAAGAACTGTTGCAGCCCCCCCCCCCACTCTGTAATGTCATCAGTGGTCACAGCAGATAATAAAGTGGTAACCCTTGAAATAAATAAAGGCTAAATTCTCAGCCAACTTCAGAACCTTTAAGAACTTTTCCAAAGCTAACTACATCCTGTTAAGTGAAGGCAGAGGTAAATTCTAAGCCCACCCCCCAATTCAGAGGACATGGTAGCCTTTGTGCAAGTCTTAACAGAAACCCTGTACAAGTGTGTAAATAACTGCATAGAATTAACAGTTCCAAACTGAAATAAACTTTGGACAAACTTCAAAACCAAGCCCCCACACCCAGTATAAATAGATTGGACAACAAAAGAAAGAAAATTCCCCTTCCAAAAAGTGGAAGGGCTATGCACAAAAGACAAAAAAAAACTCATCAATCTCAACAAACAACTCAGGGGAATAATGAAGACTACCAAAGCCAACTTTGAGGCAAAAATAGCCTTCCAGTCTATGGATAACCATAAGACATTTTTCAGTTATGTACGCAACTTTAAAGTGTGCACTCAACAGTGTCCTGAACTAATAGTAAATGGAATTTCCTGTGCCAAACCATGGGATATAGCAAATTTGCTGGCAGATAAATTTAACTCCAATTTCACCTGCCTATTGCACCAGTTTCCCCTAGGAAATACCCTCTTCCATTTCTCACCCAACTATCACTAAAGAAAAAGTCCCCACTGCACTCTCCAGAGATAGAAACACTGCATCAGTGTGTCCTAATAATATTCCAGGATGCCACCTAAATAGATTGAAACAAGACCTATCAGGTCATCTATAATCTCTATTCAACTACAGTCTCCATATAGGCTTCATCCCTAGGGAATGGAGTACAGCAACTGTCATTCCCGTACATAAAAACAAATCATCAACAGACCTGGGTAACTATAGACCTATAAGTTTGACAAGTCTTATATGCAAGGCTATGGTAAGAGTTATTATGGACCTTATAAACAAAGACATAGGAAATCTTCAAACACTGAACCCATCCCAGTTTGGTTTAATCTAGGGCAGGTCATGCTTTCTTAACTTGGTGGACTTCTTCAAGAAAATCGCTCGAACCATGGATGAGGACAAAACAGTACAGCCTGCCTACCTTGACCTGGCAAAGGCATTTGACACAGTACCGCCCTTCATACCTTTCAACTGTACAGTTTTTGCAGAATGTCCAGATTTTTGCCTCTCATTTTTGCTCTCTCATCAAATTGTGGTTTTCTGGCAAATCGTTCATAAATCATTGAGGGTTGAAGTCAGAAAATAATGATAGACATTTGAGTTTCAGACTTCGTCCCCTTCAGAAAATTAATGCTAAGGCAAAAATCTTTTATTCTATCAACTTTCTAAGTTTATAAAAGCAATATTTGAAACATATCCCTATTCTGGGGCCTTTGTCCCCCCATTATTTAAAGTGAGGATGCAGGAGCATCTCAGCGACATTAAAAATAAAAAAAACTGAAAGTCCCATAGCACATCACTGTATGTCATGTCATGGGGGTTTATGTTTAAGGGGCACAATTTTGGAAATTGTTAAGGGATGGGATGAGATATAAACAAAGAAAAAATTGTTATATAAAGAGACAGTATGTATTACTACATTTGGAACCCTAGTATCTTATGGTTTAAACCTAGAGCGTAATTGGAGGGTATTTCTATAAAGGATTGTGCTTTTCTATTGGTGCTTTGTGCAATGATTTAATTGGAGTGTTAATTGATGCTTTAGATAATGTATTTTGTATGTGTAATGTATGCATTATAGAATTTGCAACCCTAGTACATTATGGTTTAAACCTAGACTGTAATTGGAGGGTATTTCTGTAATGAATTATGCATTTCTATTGGTGCTTTGTGTAATGATTTAATTGGAGTGCTAATTGATGCTTTCATATAATGTATTTTGTATGTGTAATGTATGCATTATAAAATTTGGAACCCTAGTACCGTATGTTTTAAACCTAGAGTGTAATTGGAGAGTATTTCTGTAATGAATTGTGCTTTTCTATTGGTGCTTTGTGTAATGATTTAATTGGAGTGTTAGTTGATGCTTTCATATAATGGATTTTGTATGTGTAATGCTTTATCTCTTGAAGGCTTGTGGAGCCGAGGTGCTAAGATATATTAAAGCCTTTGGACTTTTCCTCCTCTCTGTTGTCATATTTGTGTAAATAATATGTCCTTTGCAGATCACCTCAAATCCAAGTCTATCTACTTGGTCTCCTACAGACTATTGAGGGGTTATATATGTCTAACCTGCAAGGCATTGTCAGATCCACCCCTGATGGATCTGTAACACATTCACAAAACAAACAACAGTAGAACTGCTGAATCTAAGGATCTAAACCTCATCTGTGGCATAAACAACAGCTGTTGGAGAGAGAGGTTTGTGAGTCACCCAGATTACCCTTCTCAGAAACAAACTCCTGATTCATGTGAAATACTGCACTTCCCTAAGCATATTTGGACAAATTGATGGAAAGTTGCAAATTCACCCCTGGCTTCTCACCTGTGGGCCTTATGGGAAGGGACAGTTTGTAGATGCCCTTAGTCACAGGCATATACCAACGCCATTCCAGCCAGTAGACATTGATAATTGAAGCATGAATAGGCTAAAAAAGGCTCTAGGGCCATTAACCTAGTAACTTCCTATGATCCTATAAGAGTGATTAGATCATTTAAGTATTCATGGTTAGCAAAGTTGGATATGAAGTCAGATTTTATGCTACTACCAGTGAGAAGGCAGGATTGGCCTATTTTAAGCAAGCAACTTGATGGCAAGTTTTATTTTGACAAGAATATGTCTATTGTATGTGCAGTTGTCTGTGCCACTTTTGAAAATTCAGCACATCATTGCATTGGATGTGGCAGCAGAGGACAGTTGGTATGGAGGTAGTGCATTATTTAAATGATTTCTTGTAGATCAGGGAAGAGAAAGAATCAGTGGTCTGGGGAATGAGGTTGTTTGAACATGTGTGTGTGTAGAGCTTGTTGTGCCATTGACTAAGGACAAAATAGAGGGACCAGCAACGATGATAACCTTTTTAGGTTTGGAGTTTGAATCAAAACTAGATATTTTCATAATGGCACATGACAAGATGGTGAAAGTGAGAGTTAATGTGAAGTCCATGGTGGGAAGGGCAAAGATGACAATTAAGGAGGTGATGGAGGTTTTAAGGCTTCTTAATTTTGCATGTAGAGCAGTGGGGTTAGGTTGTACATTTAGGAGAGCTGTGGCCAATTTGTTGTAGGTTGTGAAGTGGGTAAAGATAAGCAGGTAGGTCAAGGAAGTCATATCTGTTTGGATGGAATTTCTCCAGCACTTTAACAGAGTGTCTTTTTGACTGGATTACTGGGTTACTTCACCAGAGATTGACTTATTTATGGATGCTGAAGGAGGATAGGTATAGTAGCATGATTTTGGTGACAGATGGTTTGTTGAAGTGTGGCCAGAAGGGTGTATTGGTGAGCACTGAAATTATATCACTTTCTTGGAAATTATGCCAATTTGTGCATCATTGGTAGTGTGTGGGTAGGTCTTATGGAACAAGAAGGTGATATTTCATTCAGATAACTTGGCAGTTATGCAAGTATTGGCTAAGAAGATGACACAATCTAAATGGGTGCAAGGGTTACTCAGGAAGACTGTCATGCTTTGTTTAAGCATTAACCTTTCAGTTTCAGCTCAGCATATTCCTAGCTATTGTAATGTTTTGTCTAATAGTATGTCCTGTTTTCAGTTCTGCAGGTTTTGGCACCTGGAGTTCAGGTAAGCCTCACTATTCTGACTAAGAAGGTGTGGGAGATTGGTTAAGTGTAGCAAGTTAGATGATTCAGTAACTATGGTCCGAAGCTTCTAGGAAAGCAGACAGTAAGGCTTTGCTGTTTCTGAAGCAGCTTGGTTCTAGTTAGTCATTAAATATAAAGAACGGGTCAGTTGATTTAGTGTTGGGATTTTTAATGGAGAAGTGGAGAGTTGGTGAAGGAGTAAGGACAGCTAGGGAACACCTTGTAGCATTGAGTACAGAGGCAAAATTGTCAGGTTTGTCTGATGTTACTAGGGACTGGAGGCGATCAAGAGGACTGGAGGATATCAAGATTGTTGAAGGGTTTGGAGAAGGTGCATCAAGGAGAAAGGAGATAGAAAGTTACCATTGCCAATTTTGTTGGCAGGAGTGCATAAGGTGACTAGTTCTCATTTTTATTATGTGCTGTGGGACAGTTTTTTTTCATGTATGTTTGAGCATTCAGTGTTAGTTAAATGTTGAGTTATTTGTCATGTAAAGACCTCAGGATTACTTTAGTGAGAGTCATTATCTGGCTAAAATAATCAAAATCTGACCAGGAGGGTGAAGCTAAGCAGGTGATGTTACCAAGGAGTAGAATACATTTGTTATGCCCAGTGGCCTGAGCTAGAGAGTGGAAAGAGGCATATGGTAAGCAGCCAGAGGGCTTAGTTTTTCAGGATTAAGGGGAAGTGTGTTGAAGCTAGGAAGTTTGTGCCTTGGGTGAGGATGGCATTGAGAGTACAAGGAGTGTCAGTGGATAATTATGGCATTCCTTCTTTCAAAATAGGAAGGGCATCTGATTTGGCTGAGGAAAGTAGGTTATTGGAGGTAATTAAAAGAGCAGGGAGATGGTGATCTAGGGAGTTTTTGAGTTACATTAGTTAGACTATAGGGAAACAGAGTTGTATTACTTGATTAATTGTGCATTTCTTTTGCAGAAAGGTAACTTTTAGTCATGTTGGGTCATTCTTTTGTTTACTGAGTGGCTAGAAGAGCAGAAAAGCATCCTAGTGGTATGAATTTCGGTCTGGATCCAGTGCAATGGCAAGTCCAGCGGCATGATTTTTGAGGTATGCAGTGAAGTCAATTGCTATCAGAGTTGGAAGAGGCAAGACGGCAATTTGGAGAACAGGTCAGGATAGTTACACATCTGGGAGGTGATGACATTGGTAGTATACCTAAAAGGAGGTGGCTTACTTGTTTGTTATGGGGCTTGTCAGTTGCTGTGTAGATGTCAGCCATAATTCCCAGGCTGATCTGAAAGGATGCTGATAAGTCTAAAATAATGGAGGTGACTATGATGTTTCTTAACACAATGTTGGCTAGGGTGAGTGGTGCTTCTTTAGTTTTTCTTGTAACAGGGCACTAGGATTTTGAAGATAGGGATATGGCCTTGTTCCATTGTGATGGTGTGTATCTTAACGATATTAGGTTAGACATTTCAATGTGCAACTTTTTTTGTATTGTGGTTTGTTGAGAGTCTTGTCACTGCACAGCTGTTGTACCCTTAGGGCTTCATTTTACTTAGTTAGCTGTGACTGTGCAGGATTTATTTGGGAGATAGTTGTTAGGTGTTTGAGGGTGGAACAGGCTGTGAACCAACCTGGTGGGTGGAAGATGGGTCGTAGTAGTTGTTTGATGAGTAGGCTGTTCTCTCCAGCCCCCTTTGTGTTTTACTTGACACTCTCATTGGTTCAAGCGAGTGATATTACACTGCTTTGTGGAGTAAAGTTGTGTTAGTGAGTAGTGGAACATTGTTAATAAGTTTGTGGTGAGTAATATAACATACTGCCTTGTTTCTAAAGATGTGTGGTTGAAGATAGTATTTAAGAAGAAGGTGAGTGGTCTATCACATTGCCCAGTTGTCTTATGTTATGGTAATATTTGGTGTGATATTGATATGTTTGACATATTTTAATAAAGATTATCACAAAGTCAGATGCCAAGTGGCTTATTTTTGGGGGTAGGGATTACCAGTGAACAAAAGCAAAAAAAAATATTCATTAACTAAAAGTTCTGCACATGTAATACATTTAGTGAAATAATTGCTATTTAAAAATATGCAGATAAACATAAAATTCAATTTAATTTGGACAAGCAAGCATGTTTAACTTGGTAGCAAAAAGGATGAGCATCTGATTTTTAAATGTTCTGATAAAGATTGAAACATTGTAGTACTTAATGCTAAATAATACCTTCAAATGTGTTTAGAAAACTTAAATGACAGACAGACACACAAAGTGACATCTACAGAAAAATATGAACTAAACAAACTTGTACTGCTTGAATTATGCATTAACATTAGCTTTCTTCACTGAAGACGATGTTTGATGGAAGTTATTTAATCCAGATGTTGCAATAGCTACTTTTAATTGCCTTACCAAGACACAAAGATAAAAATTATCTACCAGGAATGCCTATCATTTCTGGGTGTGGTAATTTAGTTGAAGGTACAACAAACTCCAAAAGTGCACCAATGCTAAGGAATAAATGCAGCGAACCACCAGAGTGTACAGATGATGAAAAAACATTTGTTAACAACTACAAATCTTCATATATTTTCATGCTAAAACTAAAACACTTTTCATCTCTTACTGAGTACTGACGATGGGACTTCTTCAGAACAACATTACAACTTTGTCCACATCAACAAATTTATACGAAAACCAATTAATCACATGCTAAATAGTACCTTCAAATGTGTTTAGAATACTTTAATGACAGACATGCAAAGTGACATCTACAGAAAAATATGAGCTAAACAAACAATTAATACAATCCCAAACAATATTTAAAGACCTAACACTTCATAAAAGTAATTCCAAAAATAATTAGTAATCATCATCCTCATCAATTCTGTTTTCCCCATTTTGTATATGGGGTCGGGGTGTTGTGTTAACCGTAACCATCTCTTTCAGTTCAATGCCACACTCCTGCCTTTTCAACACTCATGCCTGTCACATATCTTCTCTCACACAATCCATTCCCCTCTTTGCTGAACACCCTCATTTCCTCTCACCTTATACCTGTCTGTCCCAAATCTTCTTCAACCGATTGTCTTCTGCCTGACCCACTGCAATCTGTTCTCTTTGATCTTTTCTGTAATTGGAGCTACTTTGGCTTCTGCTCTTATGTCCTCATTTCTTCATCTGTTCCACAGTGTGCATCCTACCACCCTTCTCAGGAACTTCATCTCCATCACCTCTAGCTTTCTCATCTGCTCTATCTTTACTGCCCACATTTATGTATCATACAGTAGTACTAGTCACACCACCTCACTTTTCAGATTTGCTGGCATTCTTCTGTCATATACAACACCTGACACCCTATGCCAGTTGGCTACAGCCCCTCTGATTCTAGCTTTTATCTCTTCATTCAGGCTTCCTTTCTCCTCAAACTGTTCCACTATCTTCCCTTCTATCTCAGTTATCGGCTTCTGATTTCCCCAATTTGCTGACATGGCCACTGTCTTATCTGTACTTAGTTTCATCCCATGTGCCTTCAGTTTTGCATTCCATTCCCCTATCATTTGCTGAAGTTCTTGATCAGAGTCTGCCTGTAATGCTACATCATCTGCATACAGCAGCTTTGTTGATATGTCGCCTCTCACCTGTTTGTTAATGTAGTCCATCACCATGAAAAGCAGTGGGCTCAGGAATGAACCCTGGTGCACACTCACTCCCAATGGGAACCCCTCTGTGAGAGCAAACACTGTTCGGACTTGAGTCTTTGGGTCCTTGTACATAGCCTGCACTAATTATAATATTTCTGGGACTTTGAACCACCATAGTACTGCCCAAATCAGCTTTCTTGGGACCTTGTCATATGTTTTTGACAAGTCTAGGAATGCCCAGTTGGACTCTTTCCTCATCTCTAGCTTCTTCTCAACTATCTGTCTCACTGCAAACATTTGGTCAGTTGTGTTGCATCTTACTTTCTATTACTCTGTGTATCCATTTATCAATAACCCTCTCCAGAACATTCATACAATGTGACAGGAGTTTGGTACCTCTGTACTGCCCATAGTTATGGATGTCTCCTTTGTTCATATACACTGGCATGAGTATGCTTATTCTCCAGTCATCTGGAATACACCTTTCTCTCCACACTGCTATGAGTACCCTCAGGAGCCATTCCTCCCATAGCTCACCTAGTATCTTTATCATATCTGCTGTGACCTCATCTGAGCCTGCTGCTTTCCCTGACTTCATTTTCCTTAGTGCTATTCTTACTTTTTCTATGGTGGGTTCCTCTTCTTCTCTCATCATAGGCTATGACTGTGACAGTACAGCTTTTGTAGGTTTTTTTTTGTTCAGAAACTGCTGAAAGTACTCCTTCTATCTACCTTTGATGTCCTCTGGGCTGGTGAGCAGGTTATTGCTGGCATCCCTTATGAAGCATGTCTGACTATCTTCTTTATCTTTCTGTCTTTGCCTTGCAACCTGATATAGTTTCTTTGTGCCAACTACTGAGTCACTTTCCAGAAGCTGATAAAGTGCCTCCAATGCCCTGCTTTTTGCTGTTGCAACTCCTTTCTTAACTTCTTTGTTAGCCAACCAGTATTCCTTCCTAGCCTAATCCATTTTTTCTATCTCCCACTTTTTCTTGCACTCCTTCTTTCTTTTCATGACTTCCTGGACTACTGCATTCCACCACCAACTTTCTTTATGTACCTTATTTCCATACCTGGTTTGGCCACATATCTATTCTGTAGTCCCCACTTAACCTGTTTAGAGGTACTGCCACTCTTCTTCAACTACACTGATTTCTTCTTCTTCTTGGGCTGCTAGAGCCCTGTGTAAATCCATGAACTCTTGTACTTTTTCTCCATTCAACTTCAAGGTCTCCAGCCTGGTCTCTGTTGACCTTAGAGCCTTCTCTGACCATTGATTGCAGCTGATAGTGGCAACCAGTGGTTTGTGCTGTGGGCCAACTGTTTCATTGGGGGTGACTTTGCAGTCACTGATTCTATCCCAGCCCTTTCTTTACTAGAAGGAAGTGTACACGAGTTGCATGTTTGCCGCTCTTGTATGTGATCTTGTGACTGTCTCTCTTTCTGAACCATGTGTTGGCTACTTTCAATCCATTTGCCAGACAGAAGTCTAGAATGGCCTCTCCTTCTTTATTCCTGTTGCCCCACCTACATGGACCCAGGCAGTCCTCATACCCTGTTATGTCTGCTCTGGTATGTGCATTCAAGTCATCCATTATCAACACCAATTCATCTTGTCCTGCTTTATCTAGTAGGTATTGCAACTGCTGTATGAATGCTCTCTTTTCCTTACTATCTCAACTCTGCTGTGGGCATAGGCTGAGATTATGAATACTGTCCTATCTTTAGAATGGAGTCTGATTGCCATGAGTTTGTTACTAATTCTCATGACATCCCTCACTGCCTTCTGAAGCATTTCTCTCACCACAGTTCCCACACCACTACTAGCCTGTTTGGCAGGTTGATTGGTTTAACATTTAGCTTTTGCTCAACAGAGCTTTCCCGGGTAACTCAGGTTGGGCAACTGGACACCAGCTGTCCAGTAACGTATTGACCCAGTGCTGCTGGGCTTTATGGCAGACACATACTGGCCAGTTGGGGCATATACAGCCCTCCCACCATTAGCATGGATCCCCTGCATAGTTTGGAGTAGGCCATGTCTTCAACCTACTTACCACCGGCAAAAACCTATGTCCATTTGGTAACACTAGCCAAAATGACCAAATCACCTAGAGCCATATTTTACATCAAGTGGCTAGTCCTGCAATGGTCCACAGTCTGTGATCCATGTTCTACTATCTTGAGGATACTGCACACTGCAGTGGATGCCCAAAGTGGTTGGTCTATACAATTCTTTCCCCTATAGTACAACATGTAGAGCCTGTGCTGTTGCCCACAGCTCCATTCATTGGTGAGTTTGTGATGGAAATACTCAGCATGCTTTTTGGAGTTGGGATGAACCCCACAGTGACACAGGGAGAACATTCAAACTCCAAACAGGTATTACCAGGAAATCAGAACCGAACCTTGTGCCTTGTACATGGGAGGTGAAAACCTTATCCATTATAACTAAATGTGCCTTAGCAACTCATAATGTACTTTTCGAAAATATATTAAAAATGTTATATAAAATCTTAAAAATAATGAACCCTCACAATAAATAAATAAACTTAATAAACAAATGTTTTCTAATAAACTCATAAAGTTAGATTAAAATCAGTTATAGCTGATGCAGCCTTTGCTTTAAAACTGGGATAAAGGAAATGTTGACATTTAAGCTAGTGAAATGCATGGCATCCAGTTTTAACTGTCAAATTAACTTTGTATATCCAATATTTCCTCCCATCTGCCTCCTCTAGGGTTAGGAATTACTTTTTCTAAAGTCATGAATTAAAATTGTTTGAAAGAAACACAGCTCAATGAATGCCTAAATAAGGAGTTACCAATATTACCCTTAGATACGTCATAGTTATTTTTAAGTGCACGCTCAATTTTGCTAATGTAAAAGGCTGGACATACTGAACATATTGCAAGGTAAATAATGCCTTTGGTGTTACAATTACCCTTTTTGGGGCGTATGGTAGAATTTACAGAATTTTCTAATACCAAAGAACTGTCTTCACATATATATTTACATTGACTGCGTGCCCCAAATTTTAAAGTACTTTTGTTCTCTCTATTGAAATTACAAATCTGCCCTAGCAATTCTACCTAATCCTTATTTTTTTTGCCCTCTTGTATACAAATTAGGGTTTGTTACCAAACAATTGTCTAATTTTTTTTTTTTGCCGCAACCAAGAACATTCCAGTTTTTACTAACTATATTCTTGATAACCCCAGAGCCTGCATTGTATTCTAATACTAAACATCTGTGAAAGTTGTTCATATTTACTGGTACAGTTTTAACTTCATTTACTGAAGACGTTTCATCAGAATTTTGTGTTAGGACAGTTATAATTCCTGGAAGACCAATGTCTAAGAGGGGGGTTTATTTCACACCCCAACCCTCCATAACTTCATCACTAATCTCCTTGACCAACATTTTAGGATATCCCCTGTCAAAGAAAAAAAAATGTCTTCTAATTTCTTCCTTTTGCTATCAAGTGTCCCCTTGTCAGAAATCATTCTGGCCAGTCTAACAAACTGGCCCTTTAACAAACTTTTCTTCTGTACAAATGGGTGGTGACTACTAAAATGCAAATATGCATTTGAAAAAGTTGATTTATTTAACATTTGTTAACTTGGAAAGTCTGACTTGGGATGAATCCAGTTTTCAGCAGAGGCCCAGAGAGAAATGCTCCAGATACATGTCTTTGTAATGTGGGAGGAAACCCACATGAATGCAGGGAGGACATGCAGGCTCCACATAGAAGGCACCCCAGACAAAAATCAAACCTGAGAACCTCTTGCTGGGAGGTGATACCACTAACACTGCACCATCCAAGCTGATTTTCTATAAACATTTGAAACAGACCTACCTACCTGTTCTGTAATGGTAATATCAAATAATTTATACAGATGTCATTCAAATGATGCATGGATTTTAGAAAAGGGGTGATGGTATTGATAAATTTGAAAACTCTTCCACCATCTTGGTGTTACCATTTCAAAAAATAAATATATCATCAAGAAACTGAACACATAACTTGATGTAATAAGAAAAGTCAGACTGAAATATAAACATTCTCTCTCAAGTGAGCATTACTAACTTAGCAAATACAGGGGCACAAGCTGCACCCATTGCTACCCTTTATTCTGTTTAAAAATCTTACCTTCAAAAAATATGTAATTGTTCCAACTTAGAAAGCAAGAAACATAAAAAGACAGATTATTGAAGGCACAAACCATGGAGATACTGGACCGATGCTGGAACACCTAATTAAAAGTTTGAAAATATCTATTGGTATAGCTCTTGTTCTGGCATTTTTACAGTATCTCCGTAATTTGTGTATTCAATATATAACTGTTGCCAAAATTAGGTCCATATAACCTAATATTCTCAGTAGTTAAAAAATCAAATGTAAGCAGGGCATCATGAAAAATTCCAAACCCACCTCTTGGAGTATACTTGAGAAGAGGTCTATAATATCCACTGTCAAAAACTTGGCCACCTCATCCCAAAGTTCAGGTTTCAATCTCCTCCAAAAAATCCCAAGAATGTTTTAACAATGGCATACCTAAATCTTGCATTGGCTTCACTGCAAGTGGATAGGTCTTAGAGACATGGTCTGCCACTTTGTGTCTGGGGGGATTTCAATATTTTTATGAACTTTAGGAATGCCAAAAATATTTGGAATGGCTGGTGTAATGTTTTGCAAAAATGTGTAAGTGTCAAAACTAATCTGACCCTGCATTAGTTCATCTTCCAAATACTGGTCTATTTTTTTATATGCAAAAAAAATTGTTTCTTGATACTGCTATGTATTTTTCACAGTCATGTAAAATATTAAACATATCACTGATATAGTCAATGTTGTTATATAATCCAACACCGCTTCCTTTGCCTGGTTTCACAATTCTGATCTAATGTTCCTTTGTAAAATAAGATAACACATTCCTTTCATTTGGCAAAGGTCAAATCTTGTAATAATTTTCACTGAACCAAAGTTTTTTGTCGAAATCTTTTTTGCAGGCACTAACAAAGGTCTTCATGATGGGGTTCATCACAGGCATTGCAATAATCTTCTTTTTTTAAGTATTTTGTTCTTAACAAAATCCCCATTAAGGTCTTGAAACTGTGTGGCAAAATATAACTTCCCAATGTGTAGTTTAAATTCTATTAGGAAATATGTGAGGTCATATTTAGCCATTGGAATAAATATAAACTCCATTTCAAAGAGAAAGATGTCATCAGTAATGGATACGCCACTATAGTTAAATATCTTGAAACCATTCCATTCTATTACTATACAATTGTCTTTAAGTAGAATAGGTGCTTTCAAGGGACTACATGAAGGTATTGATAAAATGGCCAATACTTAATTAATGAAGGAAGTTTATTTATCAGCGATATATATATTAGGAATCTGACCATCTTGTAAATAAAATATCTGAAGTAGTATGGCAAAAATAGATGTTTTGTTGACTGGTGATATAAGTAGCATTGATAAGAAAAGACAGTTACAATATCTGACAGATACTTTGAATAATTTATTTAAAGAAGCCCCAAAGTGTTAATGTTGTACAGTTAAGAAGCTTTTGTTTAAAAAAACAATGTTTTTTTGTTTTTGATGATGTTTTGTATGAACAGATCAAATGGACAGATATGAGTGCTGACCTTGCACCAACTTATGCTAATTTATGTGGTTGTTTGAAAATGAATTTGTGACCATAACATGCTCATTGGTTATTATAGATGTATTCATGATTTTTTTGTGTGTGTAAAAGTTGTATCCTAGCAGCTTAAGAATTTATGATTGGTATGTCTAGGAACAGATTTCGTTTGATATTTGTTTATCGAGTTGATTTACATGTAATTCATTTTTGTATATATTTATTAAAGTAAAATTTCTTTAAAAATTGTTTACTGAAGTATACAGGAAACCAACAGCTTCTGGTGATTTTTAAGATACATATTTCAAGTATTATGGTCTTACAATTGTTTTACTTCCTTACAGTGAGTTTATTAGGGCAAAGAAAAGTTGAAGTGATTATAATGATTATAAGATGAAAGATAAGGGAATTTTAGAAATGTTTCTAAGTAGAGGATGTGTTTATGATAATGTAGTATGCGCATAGTAGAGAGCATTAGTTAAATTAAGAAAATAATTATTAGGAAAGGACAGAATCTTTAGTAAGGTGGAGAGCAATGTGAGCAGAAAATGTAGTACTGAAATATTTTCTGTTACTCAGTTCAATACATTCATAGATCGAATTGCAAATAGTGTTAAGAAAAATTGTAGAATATTAAAAAGTGACTCTTATTTAGCAGAAAAACTTCCTGATAAACCTTGGTATCATCCAAGAGAGGCTGTGCTCTTATAAATATTATGGTTCATATTTTTAAGAGGCCTAAGATAAGTTTGACGGGAAATAGCAAGTGATCATACAGATACTTATCATGTATTCAGTGAATTTATTGTCATATTATGGACTGGACTTTTCCAGAAAGAAATACAAAGTGGAGGTAGCTTTAACTGTAAGATGATAGGTGTGGTATATGCTTGTATGTGTCCTTGTAAAATGCTTTATATTGGACAGACAAGTGGTATTACAAGAACATATTAGGATTTCAAAAAAAAAAAAAAAACAAAGTTGGAAAGTTCTGTAGCTTTACATTTTACCACCTACAATGCAAATAATCATAAAACCTCAACCCTAGCCAGAATGTCAGCTTTGGTTTCTGTTAGTTGTGTGCATCAGCATCTTTTAGGTCCATGTATTCTTTATGGGAGTAACAAGTTTGATGTGAAAACAGCACACTGGCCCATTGAGCTTATGACCAATTTTCTCTAACTGCATACTGCTGAAATGCAATCAAAAAGCCTCATCATCAGTTTTAATATTATTTAGTTGCTTTCATCAAAAAAACTCATACATAGTAGCTGTAAACCCTAATCAACACGCAACAGAATATAAATCAACCCAATCCATAGTATCAGAAATAAAACCAGAAGTAGCATATTATCAAACTCTTTCATAAGGAATATTGACTAAATAAGTTTTAAGCAAACTATAGAAACCAGCCAATGATAGACAATCCTGAAACCATTATGGTAGTAAAATCCACAAGTAGGGTGCTTGATAAGCAAAGGAATGCACACCAGAGTGATCAGGACACACCTGTGGATAACTAGCAGCTCCTGAGTGGCTGAGCTTATAACGCACTTTGAGGTTTATGATAGCACAAATTCTTTTAGGAAAGAGGGTATTTATGAAGAAATACACCAGTACTGGAACCTGGAAGGTAATCCTAAATTGAACTGCCAACCAGTTTACAGGAAAACAAGTAATGTGTTGGTAATGAGTATACATTCTGCTCTAACAGTAGGTAGTCTACTTCAGTGCTGCATAGTCTCACTTAAAGGGCATTGAAGTAATCCAGCCACAGTAAGACAAAGGCATGAACCACTACTGAGAACTCAGTTTGAGACAAAGAGTGCTTTATATGAGAGATGTTCTCATGAGCATGAGGTGTTTATAACAGATAACACCTGGTCCTGTGGTGTCAATTTGCAGTGGATAGTAGCACCAATATTATGCACCTTTTCTACAAAGTCAAGCTTGTTCTCCTCAAAAGATGTAATTAGGAAGTTAAGGAGTAAATGGACCCCTTAATGTAGCACAAGCTGCCATGGCCTCTGTCTTAGACATATTCAGTTTCAATCAATTACTAGAAAGCCAAGAGTATATGTCTTCAAGATAGTCAGCTAAGAAACACAAACATGGTATTTCATTCACAGGAAAGGAGAGGTAGTTTTGGGTATTGTCTGTATAACTGTGGTTTATTAATTCTGTCTTCCTAATTACATTTCCTATGGAAGTATGTAAGTAAGTGGTCTAAGACTGAACCTCGTGGAGCTCTATAATCCAATAAAACACTGAACAGATATTTAGGCCTGAAAAAAAAAACATTGGGAATGGCTTGATAGGTATGATTTAAAACAATATAAGACCATATAGGAGTGACTATGGTAATACTTTGTGTTCAATCAGTAAGCCATGGCCAGTGTATCAAATGCCACTGATAGATCCAGGAGGAGAAATACCAAGTAGGTGCAGTAGTCTCTGGCCTTGAAGAGATATTTTACTACCAGAATAATGTCAGAGATTAAGTCTACCTCATTTCCAATGAATTACTTGATCGCTATAAAGCTTTTGATCTAGTGTCTCACCAAAAACTCCTCTACCAAGTGTCTTCTCTTGAGCTTTCACAATGCACAATACTGTGGTTTAACAACTACTTAGTTGATAGATACCAGTCTGTTAAATGGCTCTTACTTTTTCTTCCTTCCTTCCTTCCTGTCAAAACTGGTGTGCCACAGGGGTCCATTCTCAGAACTCTGCTCATAAATATATTTACTAACAATTTACATAAATCCTCTCAGCAAGCTTCCCTCATAAAATACATGATGATGCCACCCTAATATGCACTTCCATAACATAATATATCTTCAGATGATTACTCAAGAAACCCTTAACTCTGCTGGAAGTTTCCTACAGGATAATTGCCTGCTACTAAATCCCAAAAAGTTAAATTACTTCTCTTTTTTCCAAAATCACATTTATATGAAAAAAACAACTTTAAAATGGCTTCTTTAAATAATACCATAATTGAAGTTACCCCACATACAAAACTACTTGGCATGACTGTCACTTGTCCAGTCAGGATAAAAAAGATGACATTTGTGAGTTCTGTTCAAGCAGCTTTATTATGTGCAAACACATCAGGATTGAGGCTTAATAACTTTAACTTGGGTAAACTTAAAAACAAACTAGCTGTTACACTCATATATGCTCACTTTCTGGCTGCAGTCTCAAAATGGCACTGAAGCTAGCATCTGCTTGCTATTTATATGTACGTGCTGTCTTGGAAATGCTTCTTAAAGGTACAATATTCACATACTATTCTACATCCTCCCTCTTTGAGAAATGAGTCATGCAATATTGACAACATTGATTGACATGCAGTTGATACAAATAATTCTTTGTCATGCAGTTATACAAAACTAAATACATATAGACAATTATGTCCAGGTTGTTGTGTATTTCACACCGGGTCTGGAAATATGACCAAATCATGTGACATAAAAATTAGAATCAGGTCTAGCAACTGGGACTGTCTCTGCTGAATGCTCACCTTTGGGGACATCAAGAACATTATCAGGAATGGAAGTAGAAATTATGTCACATTGTGCAAAAGGAACATTGTCTGGATTGCTCTGAGATTTAGAGTCTGTATCACAGGAACAATGCTTCAATTTCGATCCTGGTACAGGAAGAAGATGTCTGCAATTTCTCCTGTACTCCCCACCCTCTGATTATATGAAGTAGAATCTCGGCTCAACAGATATACTTGTCACTTGACCAATTTGGTTAAAACCTTTCGCCATTTGTATCCTCACTGTCTCTCCTCCTTTCAATGGACAAAGAAACCTGCTCGATTTATCAGAGCTGGACTTCTGGAAAGAACACTTTCTGAATAGTTGGGCTTTGATTGCTCTGTTGTTCTTTGCTTTAGGCCTCAACAAACTGGAATTGATAGGCAATGTTGTTCTGGTTTGCCTAGATAAGTCTCTGAGCAGGCGGGCCAAGTATATCGGCACCGGGTATGTTTCTGAGATTGAGTAAATTCAAAAAGACATCAGTATTATCACACTTTGGCTTCTCTAATAATTGTTTTGCACTCAGTACTGCAGATTCAGCTAGTCCATTTGACTGTGGAAATTCTGGACTACTAATAATATGTACAAAGTCCCACTGTTTTGCAAATTTTTGAAACAACTGACTGGTAAATTGGGTACCAATATCAGAAATAACTTTATGTGGGCTACCATGGTTTGAGAAATGACATTTCAGTTTGGTGATAACAGCAGTGGATGTTAGATTAGGTAGTAAATCAATCTCAAATCAGTTTGAATAAGAGTCTACCAAAACTACGTAATGCTCATTTTTCCACTTGAATATATCAGTGGCTAATGTTGACCAAGATAATTCAGGAACTTGACTTAGCTGAAGTGGTTGTTTTTGCAAATGCAGTTTAGAACTATTGCATACTGAACAAGAAGAAAGCACTTTATCAATGTTTTTTACTAGAGAAGGCCAAAATACTAGTCCTCTCACCCTTCTTTTGGTAGATTCATAACCTGGGTGACCACAATGCAAAATCTGGATGTATTCATGTAGTAAGGAATAGGAACAGCAATTTTAGGACCTTTGAAAATAATCTTCCATTAACATCTCATCTCTGTAAGGAAAATAAGTTTGCACTTCAGGTGGTACTCTAGATTGTTTTGACGGCCATCTAACATTAATGTAGTGGTTAAGCTTTTACAAAATTGCATCAGTCTTTGTATGATCTCTCAGCTCATCAAGTGTCATGGTAGAAAAATTACTCACTTCCATGACATCAAAGTCAAAATTCTCTGCATCAAGATAAACAAGTTTGCCTTTTGTATAGACCATTTTGAAGTTGTACTTTTGCAATTTGAGCATAATTATTTGTAATCTCACTGTATCTAAATGCATAGGCTTTTTTAAAATAGTGACTAGAGGTTGGTAATCAGTTTCAATCTGAATAGCTCGACCACAGATATACTCATGAAACTTTGAACATGCAAATGCCAAAAGTTCTTTCTCAATTTGAGCATATTGAATTTCAGTTTGGATAAGAGTTCTAGATGCATAGGCTACTGGTCTGCCTTCTTGAAAAATAACTGCAGCAAGACCAAATTTTGAGGCATCAAATGAAAGAGTTACTGGTTTATTGACATCATAGTATCTTAATGTAGGTGGGGTGGCAATTTTCTGCTTAAAGTCTTCAAATCATCCCTGGTGCTGTTACAACCAAGACCATGTAACATTTTTGAGCATCAGCTCTCTCAAAGGTGCTTTCAACTCACTGAAGTCCTGTATAAACTTGCCTAAATATTTGACCATACCAAGGAAATGTTGTAGAGCCTGAGCATTATCTGGTGCTGGCATCTCAAGAATGGCTGCTTGCTTGAACAGGTCTGGTTGCAAGCCAGTGCTAGTAAATAAATGGCCTACATATGTTACTTCTGGTAGTCTGAATTTGCACTTCAGAGGATTGAGCTTTAAGTTCACTTCACATGCTCTGTCTAGAACTTTCTTAAGGTTTCTGTCGTGCTCTGCTTCACCATTGCGTCCAACCAATAAATCATCTACTATTATGGCAAAGGATAACCTGAAAAAATGTGCTCGATTGCACACTGAATGACTTCACTTGCAAAATGTATTCCAAATGGCATCCTGAGGAATGCACATCTTCCAAATGAAAGTAGACAGTAGTGAAGATTTCTGAATAAACATCATCTGCCAAAATGAAATTTTGCATCCAAGACAGAAAAAACAGTAGCATTTGGAATAAGGGCTGTGACTTCCTCAACTATGTGCATAGGATGATGTGATCTCTTTAATGCTTTGTTCAAATCTCTTGGGTCAATACAAATTCTGATTTCGTATGAGCCTTTTTTGTGGGCTGCTACCATGGACAACACCCATTCAGTTGGTTCTGTAACTGTACAAATTACATCTTGATGTACCATTTTATCCATCTGGGCTTTGACTTTATTCTGCATAGCTACTGGAACTTTTCTTGCTGGTCTCATCACTGGACTGACCACTGGGTCTAACTTCATAGAATACACAACTGTAAGTTTGCCCCACTTGTCATCAAAAACATTGGCTTACTCTGAGAAAATAGCTTCAGTAAAATTGGAACTGAGACATGTGCTTATATGATGAACTTTTTTTTTTTTTTTTTTTTTTTCAATAATCATTTTTATTGTTTTACAAAACCATTATACATTTCACACACTATTTACATTATGTACAATATTGCTTCCAATGTTTTAGTTCCATTTTAAATTTCCCTATTATACATTAAGAGTAAATATCATTTTAACCAAGTACAGGAAAATAAAATCACAAAAAATTAAACATAAAAGCATCTACTATAGACAATTATAAACCAACTCAAGCCAATAATTTGTATTATTTCTACATTTTCTATCTAATCCAAGAATGTGTTGGTACACATACATAATGTCCTGACGGAAAGTGGATAGGAACCGCTACGCCAAAATAATATTAAAGATTTGTTCCCAAATTTTTATGCTGTTTATACTTCCTTGGTAAAGAAAAGCAGATCCATTCTCAAACTGTTTAACCCAATAATGACTGCACAGGTCTTTGGACTATGTAGAATAGTAAGCTGTAGCAGTTCCTAGCCAAATAACATATAAGCAGTACTGAGCCTTCAGCTTGAATTTCTTCACCTCCATAAGCAACAAGTTTCATGCAACTGACCACATTAAGTTGTTTACCAGATCTCACCTTAGCAAAAGTGTCTGCTGACATAACATTACACTTTGAACCAGTGACTTCTTTGAGCTCGGTGGATTTACAATTGATCTGTACAGTACAAAACACTTCATTTTTGGCCAACAAATTTACTGCATCAATTTTCACCAATTACTGATACACCATCTACATAGCAAGTAGAATTGCAGGTCTCTATGTGATCAACTTGCTTTTTTAAGTGACCCTTCTTTATAACTGTGTGAGGTTTACTTGATTTGCAAAACTTTTGAAAATGGTTACTTTTTTACACTTTTGGCATTGCTGACCAAATGCCAAGCATTTTTCTCTTTTAGAGTCATGACTGGCACCACAGTTGTGACAGTTAACAATAAAGCTTTATTTGGGTCTTGCTGATTCAACCTTCTACTGCACTGAGCATGTCATCTTCTTAGAACTTGCTGGAAAACTATGGGTTTTGCCTGGGTAGCCTGCAGGGGTGGCAGGGGCCATGTGCTTTGGCCTGCTTCCACTAGCCACATGTTGCATGCTGTCTACATTTGCTCTGGAGCCTGCTGAAACCATGCTCTTATCACTTGCAAGCATACTTCTGTGCCTTTCTGTAACTTTGTGGATTTGACAAATCTCAATACCTTTCCTCAGAATTAAATCACTGTTATAAAGCAAAATCATTCTCACTGCAGCACTATCAATACCACACACAAGCCTGTCATTTATTAACCCATCTTTTAAAACACCAATCCTACGCATTTTAGCTTTGCTTTTCAAGTCAGTAATATAAGCTACAAAAGTTTTCCCTTGCTTTTGATATCTTGTGTAAAACAAATGCCTCTCTAATGTAACATTTGTCTGTGGAGTACACATTTCCTTGAATGTGTGTTTCAAACACTCAGGGTCTTCCCTTGATTCAGCCTGTACAATAATATGACAGTTTTCACCTTCTCCCTCATACACTGCTGGTGCATACACAAATGAACGGTCTCTTTTAATGGCCTCTGTCCAGCTAGGTTTAGCAAAATGAATGCCCTGATGCATACATCTTTGTCAGAATAAGCTGCTTGTATAAAAATATCATACTCTTGCTCAAATATTTTACATTTCTCCAATTCTCTGCAATATTCTCATCAAATACAAGTGGTGATGGTTTTCAAAATCCATCTGCCATATTAACACATACCAGTGAAGGTTTTTTCAAGTATGCACGAACACACTCACATAAGCATATGCTAGAAATTTATGCTAGTTTTTGTAACTATGCCCAATAGCACAACAAACCTCTGAATAACTGAACATTGCAAACTAAGTCTCTTGGGCACAAGAATAGTCTTGAAATTACTGTACTGTAAGAAATCACCTCTTATCAGTGTAAAAAACATTTAAAAATAACTGCAAACTGCACTGTGTGAATCAGCTGGGCAGAAGAACCTCAGAATAAAAATCATTTCGAAGTAACTACACTTTGCTAACATACAGTACACAGCACACATCTACCTCTTCTTTCGGCTTTTCCTGGTTAGGGGTCACCACAGCGGATCATCTGTCCGCTTATGATTGGCAGTGGAGTTTTACAGTGTCAAGTTGCCAGCCCAGCGCCCAACCTTCCACAGAAGGAACACACATGCACACACTCACACCTAGGGCCAATTTAGAGTATCCAATCCTCCTATTGCATGTCTTTGCAATGTGGAAGGAAACCGGAGCACCTGGAGGAAACCCACGCAACCACAGGGAGGACATGCAAACTGCACAGAAGGCACCCCAGCCAAGAATCGAACCAGAGAACCTCTAAATGGTTGTACTTTGCAAAATAACTCATTACAGTGCAAGAAACACTCTGCAGTGGTGGCATGTTGTGAACAGACACACTCAGCACAAGAAACTTTTCAAAATGGCTGTATTTTGACTGCACTTTATAAAATAGTTGCACTTTGCACACAAACTCTTCGGAATAAATGTGCAATAATAAGCACACACTGTAACCACTTTTACACACTTTGAGATACTTCGAATAAGTCTAGTTATGCCCCGAATACAATGCAAAATAGTAGTTATGCCAAAACACAGTACTTTGACAAAAAATATGCAGTCGCCTTGTTTTATTTATGCTTAATGTGCCCTTTTTTGCCCTTTATTATATTCGTTTTGCTCATTTAATCTTTTTTCATGCCCATTATACTTTTCTTGTGCTCGTTTTACTGTAAACATGCTCGTTTTGTTTTTCTAAGGTAATTCCAAACCCTTTATGTGCTTTTCTGATAATCACTTCATCAAATGTCTGCATGTCCTCCCCGCGGTTGAGTGGCCTACGAAAGACATGCTTGAATGGACGTGCCTTCACTGAAAGTTGGGCGTTGGGCTGGCAACTCGGCACCATCAAAAATCTGCAAATCATTAGCAGACCCAGAGTTCTGCTGTGGCGACCCCTAACCAGGAAAAGCCAAAAAGACAAACAACAACAACTTCATCAAATATCTTAATTTTAAACATTTTTTTTGGTTAATAAACCTTTTGTACATCTCGGTTGTTTAATAAAGTGGTTTGTGGCCTTGTAATGCTCAGTTTTACCTTGTTTTTATAAAATAAATAGTTTGTGCAAGTTTTCATTACATTTAGTTCGCTTATGACCCTGTTTTATACTGGGTTCACTTAGTTTATGTTCATTGTTAACTCTGCACTTCGTAGCTCTGAAAAGCAGTCTATGGAATCCTAGTTTTGACACCATGTCACTCATCCAGTCAGGATAAAACAGATGAGCATTCACGGGTTCTGTTCAAGCAGCTTTATTATGTGTAAACACATCAGGATTGAGGCTTAATAACTTTAACTTAGGTAAACTTATAAAGAAACTAGCTATTACACTCGTACATTCTCTCTCTCTGGATGCACTCTCAAAATAGTACAGAAGCTAGCATGTGCTTGCTAGTTATATGCATGTGCTGTCCTTGGAAAAGCTTCTTAAAGGTAGAACATACATACATACATACATACACTATTCTACAATGACAATTGACAGCAGTCTTACACTTACATTATCTGCAACAGCATTAAGAAAGCCCATCAAAAAAGTTAGGCACCCTACACAGAATAAAGAAATTCCTTACAGACTTTGCTAAGGTAACTCTAGCTACTACTTACCTTTTACCCTCTCTCCTATATGGAGCTCTTATCATGACCAACCTACAAGCCTCACTTAGTTATAAAGCTGAACAGCATTATAACAAATTTGCCAGATTCACTTGCAACAAACCCACCACTGTTTATCACTAAAACATTTATCTGGCTCAAGCTTCCTCACCATCTATTTTATACTCAGCTCACCTTAAACATAAAATCATCCGTACCCCATCTGCCTGCCCGGCAATTAGACCTCTACTCAAATACTACCTTACAAATTGTCCCTGTCGGTCAAATAGTAAATAACTCCTTACCATCTACAAACCACAAAGAGATGCTGGGATCAGTCTCTATTCCAATAGTATAGCTAGAACTTGGAATAAAATTCCTGTATCAATCAGGTGTATTACACCGCCTCATATTTTCAAACCATTAATAAAATACTTCCTCTGTACTTCCTGGCTTTGTCCCTTTTCCTTATCTGGGACATAGCTCTCTAATAGCCCTTATCACCTTTCTTATATTTCCATTTAAAGCACTAAATCACTTACCTTGCTTATCTCCTCTTAATACCTCACTTTATTATCCCTTTTAAACTACAATACCTACTTCTAATTAGCACCACTAAATTACTTATTCTGTCACTGCTTCTCTGTTAATACTCAGACTCGATTATCTTCCCTAATGCCTCACTCCATTGCATTTCTTAAATTACTCTAAATTATACACCACACTGCTATCTGTAAATTCGCAGTATAAGGCTTGTAAATTTAATGCTTGTGAATATCAATACAAATTTTACTATACTGACTATTATGCTATGTATTCACTGAAACTGCATTATAAAAATTGTTAGTGTAAATATTGATTACACTAAATATGATACCTTGGAACTTCTCTTTCTGGGCCTCCACTGAAAAGGGAACCTGGGCTCAATCAGACTTTACTGGTAAATAAATAAATAAAATAAATTAAAAAATTAATAAATAAGGGCAGTTTCTTTACTTTGGTGAGTGCAAATCTCAGGCTGAAAAGGACCTATGAGTCCATTGTTTATGAGATGGGTCTGAATATGCTAACAAAAAATTACCCAAAGACAGAATGTTAGAAATAGGGCAGAAGTTATCAAGTACACTGTGGTCTAGTGTAGGTTTCTTCAGAATAAGGAAAACCATGCCTTCTTTCAAAACTGATTTAAAAGTCCTTAGCATCAATGACATACCCAGTATGTAAAAGATCAGTAGCCCCAGGACATTAAAATTAGTTATAACTAGCCTTGATGGGCCAGTGTTCAGACTATAGATCATTGGACAAATAGGTAGAACCATAAATATAAACTCATCATGAGTGGAAATATAAAACTCCATTACATTTGGAAAAGGGTGGCAGGCCTGTGATAATGCAATGCTCATGTGTTCCAGAGGTAGAACAGTGGATCTGACAGCAGCAATCTTGTTGGAGTAGAAACAAGCAAATCTATACTTAAAAGCAGATTGACCTCTCATAATGATCAAGCAGGCTGAACTGCATAGCCCTGTGATTGTATAAAAGAGTATAGCTGGTTTATTTGATACTGCTGGCATATCGCCAAACAAATAAACTGCCTTTTTTGAGTGATCTCTGTCCAGTAGATGGCATAATGCTCCTACAACTCAAAAGTGTCTTGCCACTGACCCAGCCATCACCATCAGCAGTTCATCTTCTGCCCTTTCTTATAAAGAAAGCAAAGATCATGATCAAACTATGTTTCACACCCTTTAGTGGAAACCAGGCAAACATGCCTTTTGTTAAGGTTAGAGACTTTTATAGTCCCAGAACAAAACACCTCTAGACTCAGCTCTGTCATCCAGAAAGAACTGAGAGACTGTAGATGAAAAAAGTTCCAGAGTAATATGTCTAGTAGAACAGTTCAAATTCAGTCTAAGTATGGAAGTTCTACACCAAAATGGACTAGGACATGATCCGACCATGAGACTATTTCCACTACCAAGTCCTGTATCTTCACACCCAATAAGAACACTAAGTCCAAGGAATGATCCAATCTATGAGTTGTGTAAGTAATAATCTGACCAAACCCAAAGTAATTCATTATACAACTGAATTCTTGGGAAGAGCAAATGACTCATCTGTAACCCAAAAGATAAAGTCACCCATCACTAAATGTATTTGTGACCAAAAATAGCATTAAGAAGAAAGTCTGCAAACTCCTGAAGGAATGTTCTTAGACAACTGGGTATATGGTGGATGAGGAAAAACTATATTTTGCTCCTGCAACCATGATATGTTCAAAGGAGTTAGTATTTTTACTGATATTCTGTGCCAGCTGAAGTCCAGCTCTAGTACAAATTGACACTCTAACCCCAATCCCACCACTCCTAAGACATTGTAATACCAGAAAGCTAGGTGGAATGGCAGATGATAAGTAAGGACCAAAATCATTATCCAAACTGGTTTCAGTAATAAATGCAGAATCAACATCCACCAGCAGATCTGAGATAATTCTAATTTTGTTACAGAGTGACCTTGCACTGAAGTAAAACATTCTGAGAGGGGTTTCTGGAGGATAGGTTCCACGTATCTGATGTTGATTGGAAAATGGACCCTGAGTACCATTAGAAGATAGAAAGAGGGACAATAAACCCCACTGATGTGAATGGGGACAAGGAACACACAGTGACCACAAACAGTAGAGGACTATTTGGTGGCCCACCATGAACCCATGGTGTTTCTGCAGAATCACCATGAAGCCTGGAAAGTTGAAACACCAGTGGGGCAAACAAGGTTTAAGAATGGTTGGAAGGTAACTACTGATGGTCTAGTATATTTATATGACATACAGCCATAGTAACAACACAAACCAAAAGAACAGTTAAAATCTCAGTATCAATGACAGAAGGCAAGAATTATAAAATAGCTTAAAGTATATTAAAAATAGAATTGATAATAAAATAAACATAAAATAGCTGCTGTCAAGAAAATGTTTAAAAGGATCGGCACAAATGTCTGAACCCAAGGGCTAAGCTTAAGATTTAACAAAAAACAGTTAAGCGTAAATGATAACTAGAGTCCAGTATGTGAAACAATGATCAATAAAGGCCAGGAGCAATCACTCAGCTTGAATGCCCTAATAGAATGCTAGGGCAGGTACTCATAAAAAGCAGGTAAACTGCTGTAATGTTACTGAGAACTCAGAACTGCCAGTACTAAATAAAATACCTATGAACACTGGCATGAGTGTGGGCTCATTCAGTTGATAGACTAGTTAAATCTATGAAAAACAGTTGCTGGACAAAAAGAAAAGTATAAAATCCAGGGTTGCTCCATGTTTTGGTAATAGGAGAAGCACTACAAAAATGATCCACTTTGGAAGATCCAAGCAGTTGCCCTTTAATGTGATATACATAGCCCTGGTTCTCTATTTCTCTACCACTTGCTTGAGCATCCAAAAAGATAGACAAGACTGTCAAAATAGCCACTGTTGCAGCAAGTGTTCTTACAGGTGATAGAATCAGGTGTCAACAGATGACTCATGACTAGGCTTAAATGGCTGGCTGTGGTTAGTCATCTGAATTATTAAGACGTCTATAAAAGTCTGTAAAACATCTGTAAAAGTCTATAGAGTTGGCTGATAATGAGTGTAATTGTCAAATGAGTTTAACAAAGTTTGACTACATTTGGACCAAATTCAGAGGGTTACTAACATTTGAGATTCACAGGGGAGTAGATGGTTGGGTCACTGTGGTAAATAGTTTTTGAAGGCTTAGTACGTGAGGCTCTGTGACTGCAGATCTTTCTATGAGACTGAGTAGGTGCTGGGTAGTTGCTGCACTTATTTCCAGAAGAGCTGTAGAAAGTTTGTCAGTGGGTGCACTTATTTCTTTAAGAGTTGTAGTCCAACTCAATAAAGCATTAGCAGGGCTCTGTAAGGAATCAGTGATTATTCTTCCAGTTTGTAAAGAACTAAACAACCACATTTCATTACTCACATGTTTTTGGCTACATAGAAAAACTCTACCAACACAGAACTTCTCGGTCAATTCCTCTTACTGTCACAAGGATCCCCTTTACCAGAGCAAATCTACATGTGAGAATAATGGTATACCTGAGTATACTGAGTCAGCTTCCTATACATAAACAAAGGATCAACAGTCATTCATTCACTGTTAGGTTCAACTCAAAAGTTTAATTCAACAATTTCAATATTGCAACATACACAGTGCTACCACCAAAGTTGGCCACTAAACAAAGTATTCACCCTTGGTCTGGCACCTATGAGTCTGATGGATAGAGGCAGTCAGTAAAGCATCCCCTATATAAATCAATTTTGTGAGTCACATTTGGGTTGAATAGTGAGGCTTATAAAGGCCCTAGTGGTCATTAACCTAGTATGTACCTATGAACCTTTATTCACCGGGTTAGGCCCACTAGGTTGGTGACCTCTTTTCAAGGAAGACCTGAGGTTGTTCTTATACTATTAAGGGTAAACTGGCCAGGGCACAGGGGAACTCCTCCTAGTCTTTTCAATAGGTGCCATGTCATCCTCAACAACCTGAACTGCTACCAACTCAAGCAGAGCCTTGGTTTAAAGTCTCATATGAAGGAACACACAGTGAGGAGTGCAGCACTGTCCCTATGCTGCACTGCAGTGTCAGCAATCCATCTACCTGGTGAGGGAATAGAACCAAAGGCAAGTGTGCTAATTGTTATATTACTGACACTGACAAACATGGGCAAAGAAATGGGAGAAGGAATAGAGATGATGGTCAAATGAATTAGAAAGCGAAAGTCTGTTGATGGAGTAACACTGTTAAATTTAAGTCATTTAACAGAATAAGGAATTAAGCAACTAAAGGTGCAAGATCCTTCCCTAGCTTAGGATAGGGATGTGGAGCAAAACTTACCAGTTGAAATAACTAGAATAATGTTATCATCTCGGTGAATAATGCAAATGTTATTGTTGTTCTTCTTTGTATGTTTGTTTGTTCTTATTCATAATTTATATATGATTGATATGTTTATTGAAATATTTGTTTTTTACATGCTGTGTTGCTTTTGCCTTTTCTGAACATTTTCATGTCAGTATAAATAATAAGTAATGATAATAAATCTGTTTATAGAAAGAAAAAAAAGAGTAGAGAGGAATTAATATGCCAAATATTCTTAACCAAGCCTTTCAGAAATGTAATGAAGGGGGCTATATAAAGATAGATAAGATTGAAACAATGATCTTAGCAAGATTTTACTGGCCAAGAATAATGAACAACATTGAGAACATCTGTG
The DNA here is from genome assembly GCF_019279795.1 of Protopterus annectens. Classification (NCBI taxonomy): domain Eukaryota; kingdom Metazoa; phylum Chordata; order Ceratodontiformes; family Protopteridae; genus Protopterus; species Protopterus annectens. The sequence continues at coordinate 189,934,502 of NC_056727.1, forward strand.
CTGGATGCCCTGAATGCCAAATTCCAAGTGTGCCCATTAAGCTGCTTCTAGTGCTGGTGGTGGTGGTGGTGGTGGTGGTGGGGGGGCATCCTCTCAAATGGCACACAACACAGCAGTCAGCACTGTGCTTGATTGTGTGGCACGGTACTATTCTGGGATAGCATTCCTGTACATCTGTTGATTGTTCTTGAGCACCACCTTCACATCAGGGAACATTCCCTACTGGTACTGAGCACTGCTGCAAGGCTGCAGTATGGGGGTGTACCTATATCTCATGCAGTATACTCACTCACTGTGGTAGACACAATGGGAGCACTGCTGATGTTCACAGCCACAAGAACACCCACTCTCTACAGGGCTGGTGAGCACTCTGAGTGAACAGCCTTGGGCTCACCTGTGGGCATAGCTATATGTTCACACTGTACAAAGGTTATGTGACCACCTTGATGGAGAGAGATAGTGCCACTTTGTCACCCAGCTGTGGCATCATCATCAAGTTATGCTTCACTGGCATCATTACACCAATGCCTTGCCCAAGCCTCAGCATGTGCCATCATGACACCACTTTGCCATATGTGTACACAACATTGAAATACCACAGGGAATAAAATAGCATGGGCATGCATGATAAAGATGTTCATGCAACACCTGATGTGCAAAACTATAACTTTCCATGCATCTTCTGCATTTGCTGTATTCCTTATGTTCTCACAATAAATAGGCAGTTGGACCCAGTGGTCTGCTTATACTGTGTGTGTGTGCATTACAGATATAAAGAGATTTGCTAAATCATATATCTCACGTTCAGACATTTAGGAGTTGGTCCATCCTCAGAGTGATGTCCATACCTCTAGGGATTGTCCTGTTTCCTCACTTAGGGATTGCAGAGCAGTAGATAGGTAAATGGGCACCATTGGCAGTCCCAAACTGATAGAAAAATGCAGAAAAAGCATTCATTCTTTCATTCAACAATTCATTCATTTAAAGAGATGCACAGTCATGTTTGTTTAAATGAATGTGAATTTTGATACTGATTGAATGCTGACAATGATTAACACTGTTCCACTTCCACTTGATTTCCATTGCCAATTGTGCCCCCTAATAGCTTGCACTCAGGACAGTAGCCCCCTTCATCACACCCAAGTTGTAGGTCTGAGGATCCGCAGAAACTCCTTGATGTCTATCACTTTGCTAGTTCCTGATGTGCCCTATCCTGCGGCTGTACTTTCAGCTGCTGTCTGTTGCGCCTTTGTCTTTGGCTACTTGATTGTTTGTGACACGCCTATGACATCAATCCAGTGTGCAGTTATTTATAAACAATGCACTGATGTTATGGACCAGTGACTAATATTTCTGTTGACATAGAGACTGGTCAGCACTTCCCCTTTTCTCAAAAGACATCACTCATGCTGACTGCCCACTGCAGGATTTCATTCCAATCTGGCCTGATGTTATCCAGCCTCTGTATACCACATTGATCTGTGGACATGATGATACTCGTAAAAACAAAATAGAATGCCTATACACTCTATACAGGTGACAATTGTTTAGATGCAGCTATGGAAACATTGATAACAAACTTATACTACAGTATAACCACTGGAACATTGTGCAGAAATCTGAAGGCATACCCAGCCCACATAGACACAAGATTTGAACTTCTCTGGGGTCTTGTGCTGAGGTGCCAGAGATTAAAATCAAGTTTTGAGATATGAGTCATATCTTTTGCAGTCTACACAATTGGTGTATATGCATTCTTATTATTATTACTAGTCGGTGTAATGTATACCCAAGCATAGGGGAACAACTTCCTTTTTATGAGTACTGGAGTCAACAGCTTCAGTTTAAAAGGATACCTATATATAGGTTACATTATACAGCTCACCACAAAACGGATTCTATGTCTGTGCCCAACAGACCTCTTTGAACAAGCATACTTACTTTAATATCATGCAATGGATAGCATTCAGAATGATGTTGCACACAGAAACTCCAACTTACCTAGCTGTTATGTCAGACGTATGAAACGAAAATGTTAGGTTTTACATGGAAGTCAGACCAAAGACTTCCAGCATTCCATGTTGTTGCCACTGATACTGGACTAGCATGAGCATCTGGGCATATAGGTACTGAGTTTCCCTTAAGAGCTTCTTCCTATTAGCAAGGACTTCCCTGGAATAGTGATTAAGGTCAAATTACAAAAACATACATAAACACACACACACACACACACACACACACACACACACACACACACACACACACACACACACACACACACACACAAACACACACGTGCACATGTACACATGCGCAGAAAAATTGCGATCTGAAACCAATGCTTCTAGAACTCCTTGCTGATATGCTGATATCTATCATTGTCACAGGGCTAAAAAAGCTCTGCATAGTTGATTGTGTAACACATAGAAAAATGGGTTGATATACCACAAATGTCTCTGAATTGCCTAATTATACTTTTACAAAAGATGGACAAAGAGCACAGAGTTTTCTAAAGGCTGGTGGTGGGGGATGGTGTCTTATGCAAGTGACTTGTGCATGTCTGCAGAAGATTAAGGCTTTGAACTGTTAATGAACTTCATCCTGTAGTCAGGGGTAAAGAATCTGATTCCTTCCACCTCTATCTGCCTACTGCTCCCAGGATGCCCCTTTATAAACTGTATTGTAAGTGTGATGCGCTGGTTCCCATTTTTGTATAGTTAGATGTCAATGGCTACTTCTTCAAGTGCCCAGTAGACAACATAGTCCGGGTGTATGAAGGAGTGTAAAATCATGTTGTACCTTCTCTACAGCCAGTTTGGGAATGGCTACTGGGGCATTCTGATCGGACATTTCAGAAAGCTGATGGCTGGTATGACTCACATGAAGTCCTGACAAAGGCCACAAGTAGTACCAAGAAAGGTGAACAGTGCAGGCATCAACACAATGATCTGAGATGTTACCCAGACGACCTCCATCAATGGAGAAGTTAAAGTTAATTATTTTGGGTCTGTCTGTTATATGCCATTATAATTTATGATGGGGATACTCTGAAGGAGTTCTGTGTGTAGATTTGGTAGTGATGGGATAGTGACTAGTATTAATGTCAGTTTCCTATCGAGATGTGTTCCTGACACCTGGTGTGGTAATGTATAGGGCTTATATGTTTGGTGGTGGTGGAAATCTCAGTGTTGTCAGCATGCTCCAGAACTATAACACTATGCAAGTCTGTATTCCTATTGATATGGGGCATGCTTCTGACTGACTGCAAGGCAACATGGTGGAAGACATAGGTTTAAAGGACTAAGTGGTATATATTTTGCTGCTGTTTCTGCATCCACCAATCACAATTCACTATTGTGACAGTTTCTCTTCCTAGCATGGACAGAGCAGAATTCTAATCATGAAGATTGCCACAGAAGGCTGGCCAGATGGGTTGCAAGACAAGGTTGGTGTTACTGCTGTATGCTGTCCTGTGGTGTGTACCCATTAAAAGTATTAGGCTAGTACACTTATAGCACCCTTCCCATTATGTCTCCACTCTGCAGGTCCAGATGTTAAACAGGTTGAGCAAGTGTCTAAGCTACAGCCTGCTCTTGCTGAGGACATACTTGGAGATGGCGTTGAGATGGAGTGGTGAGTTGCTTGGGATGGTGAACTCTATCTGACAGGTAGCCTGGCCTCATTACCTGTAGTGTCACAGCCACAGCTGCAGAAGGTGGTGGATTCTGTGGTTCAGAAGGAGCTGAATGCTCTGCTTGGCTGTTTGGAAAGTCTCCTGGACTAGAAAGCAGTTTTGTTCACCTGATGGTCCTTCCCATCAGTCTATCAGAAGAAGAGCATGCATATGATACTGGCTGTGCTGATCTGTCTTCTGTTAATGGGTCAGAATAGTGCCTATCTCTGATGAGCAGCTGCTTACATGCTGCCCAAACACCACCCTGTCCACACCTTTGTGTTTTCCCTTCCTACTGTGTGCAGATCCATAATCCATACCATGTGACCTCATCAGTCCTTTCCATCACTGATTTATTCATCCAGTGTGTGTCTCTGTCCATTCTCTGTCTTCCCATCCTAGCATATGAACATCCACTGCTGTTTGTTTGCCCATACACATTTATCTAACCCCTCTTCTTCTCCCTCTATGTCCTCACTCCCTTCCCCATTATCTCCATCTCTGTAAAAAAAAAGCAGGCTGTACCTCCCCCAGAAAATCTTTATTCTGCCTCCCTGTCTTCATATATGCCAATGCTTTCCTTCTATATGTCTTTCCTGTTGATCTCTTCCCTTTATTTGCTTTTCAATGCACCCTTTTCCAACCCCATTCTATGCATCAAAAAGTTGTTCATGCATGTGGATCCCTCTTAACACATAGTAAATGCCATTAGTTTATGCAACTCTGTTATGGAATGTGCAACAAAACATATCGACTCTCTTTTATGCACTACTCCCTGGCACCAAATAGGTTATGCATTGTGAGAAAGTGGTTACATATGCAAATAGCTTTAAATCACTAGGGCTACAGAATGGAACAGGCATCCATTTATTATATAATACATGTATCCACATTATTCTACTCTTCTCTGCCACTCCATTGCTACATGAATTGGTCTCACTATGTAATTACCACACTACTCGCCTACCCATCTGAGAAGAGATAAGCACTCCATAGCATTGCATGCCTCCATTTGTAGTCATAATCTTTATAGTCAAAGGAGATTTTAGAGCCCCCGATCTTCCTTCTCATACAAGACAAGTACTTACCTGTAAGGGAACTTGTCACACTATATTTAGATATAGCTTGATTTAGAATCATGGTTCTGTTGTCTACAATAGTAGTTCATGTTCTCAGAAACTCTGCTCTCGTTTTCTCCTCCTACTTTCTTGGTCTCTTGATTCGGCTGTGAGGAAGAAGAGCTATTTGTAGGAATAATGGTATAAGCAGGTCTAAAATGTTATTATAATATTCTGTAATGCCCTACAGTCTGGGATGAATCAATAGTATACAGCTCATACTACCATTTATGTATGTATGTATTTATTTATTTATTTATCTGTATATCTATCCATCCATCCATCCATCCATCCATCCATCCATCCATCCATCCATCCATCCATCCATCTATCCATCCATCCATCTATCTATCCATCTATCTATATCTATTTATCTATCCATCTATCTATCTATCTATCTATCTATCTATCTATCTATCTATCTATCTATCTATCTATTAAATCAGGCAAGTGAACTAATCCTAAACACTGGACCATTTAGAGTTATGATTCAGGGCAAATGGCAACAATAAACACATATAGATAGATTTAGATGTAAACAAGAACAGATGATATGAATGCACGGTAGTGAATTAGATCTATAGATGGATATTATCTCAGCATTTCATTTCCTCTCAGCAAGTATCAATTGTCTAATAAATGTGAACAATGAGAAAAACATTCATTGAGAAATAGAGTAAAAAGAAAGTAAGCATTGCAACAATGATGGAGATAAAGATGATGATGATGATGATTTTATTATCACCCAGCATATGTCCTAACAAAACAAATGTTTATAGATTTTCAAATTTGTGTTAACAGTAATGTAATAAGTTCCTGGGTTACAAACAAATGACAGCACTTCTACTAGTCCTATACGTACAGCATGGAGTATTTGCAGATGTGACTTAACTGGAATCCCCAGAACAGCTGCACTTACATCTATTTGCAAGGTAAGATTTTAGTAGTTTGTGAAATAACAGAAGACTGTCATTATTTTGCATATTTGGTGGCAATGCTCTTCAGATGCTAGCAGCAGCTTTATTAAATGCTTCTCTGTGACAGTCATAGAAACATGTGACAGCAATTGGAAGTCGCCTTGGCATCTTAAATTCTAAGTGTAATTTCTAATAAAGAGCAAAGTTCTAACCAGATGGCAATACCTGTCATTCATTAGATTAAAGACAAGGTTGCTGAGATGTAATCAGTCCTAGCATCCACTGACCCCCTTAGTTTTCTACAAGTTAACACAGTGAATTTGATGACTATGGTCCAGGTGTTTACATTTTAACACGTTATCTCTTGCAGATATAGCATGACTGTATTCTGTGGAGAATGGAGTGCTGTAACAGGCAAAATATATTCATGTCTTGGTAGCTGTACATTGAATGAAATGACCTCTCTTACTTTTAAAGATAAAAGAATAGATATGCCATATGAAACTTTCAGCTGGTTAAGCACTTTAGTAATTTGTCGTTCTGCTTTCTTGATGAAGGTCAGTGTCTGGTCCTGGGTAATGCCCAGATGCTTTTGATAAATGTCACAAGGTATGAAGTCATTATCTGCATCCTTACTTTGCAATTATGTGGTTTATGTAGTTTTGTATGTTTCCCAGACACGATGACTGTTGTTCATCTAAGTAAATATGCATTATGTTGATTAGGATTTCTGTGGATTTTCAGTAGTACTATGTCATCATCATACACTATGCAAGTTATATTGAATAAGCATGATGTCCACATATAGATACAGGTAGTGTACCTTTTGAGGTAGTGCAAATGTCTAGCTGCATACATCTCAACCTCTTAGCACAAGAAATCTGGACAAAGCCATACATGATGGGGAACAAAGGCCCAAAAATAGGGACACATTTTAAATATTGCTCTTAGAAATTTAGAAAGTTGATAGAACAACAAGTTTTGCATTAACATACATGTTCTGAAGGGTATGAAGTCTGAAATTCAAGTGCATGTTATTATTTTCTGTCAGCACTCCTGAATGATTTGCCAATGATTTGCCAGAAAACCATAATTTTATGAGAAATAGACCAAAACTATGAGGCAAAAATCTGGAAATTCTGCAAAAATCTGGGCAGTTGAGAGATATGTCTAGCTGTTAATATTTCTGTGAACTGTAAATGTTCTGTGAGACAGATAGCTATTAAACCACTGCAATATTTTAGGAACACAACTGGTATATACTAGCCTGTTCATAAGCAAAGTCTGAACAGCATCTTCAAATGCACATTTAAGATGTAAAGCTATTGTTCCTGTCAGTTCATTTTTCCATGTTAATGCAGAACTGTTGGGTTAATTTGTATAAGGCAGCAATGAGAATATATTTGGGTCTGAAACCATGCTGTCTGTCAGTAAGTTGTTGTTGTGTCTTTCGGCTTTTCCTGGTTAGGGGTCACCACAGCGGAACTCTGGTCCGCTAATGATTGGCAGTCGATTTTTACGTGCCAAGTTGCCAGCCCTGATGCACAACCTTCAACGAAGGTATGCCCATTCACGCATGTCCCCACACAGAAGACACTTTAGCTGATAATTGAACAGGACAACGTCTTACTGTGAGGTGACAAAGCTACCGCATATCTTATAATTTAATGTATGTCAAGAAGTGACCATATACAAGTTTCCTGAGGATTTTTCAGAGTGGACAAACATTTGCTATGGATCTATGATCATTAACTGAGCTTGGGTGAGATACTTTATGGAGGGGAATTATAAGAGAATGTTTAAAGCACAGTGCAACAGTTTTAGTGATTAGGGTGAGATTGAAAATGTTACTGATTGGCCCTGTTAGAATAATTTGGCCAACTTCCAGCAGTCTAGCTTGAAGGTAGTAAAAGTGTAATTTGTAGCTGTAGTTTAAATCACCTAGCATGTTTTCAACTGATATTCTAGTGATGGTTTTAAACAGAAAGGGAAAGTACTCTAGATACTAATGCTAGGGGAATGATAGTATGGGAGGATCTGTGCTAAATCTGTATTTGTCAGTGTAGGTAGGGAAGAGATGCAATCTCTCATTTAAGTTGTTATGTATGCATAACTTTTTGCATCCTTACTGTACTATTTCACATGCTGAATACTCAGCACAAGTGCCTCCTATCTTCCCACAATCTTTTTGGTTTGCTGTCTGGAATTTGAACCATTAAATGAGGATTTTCCTGTGGCAAGAAACCACACCCTCCCAGTAAGAAAGCACTCATAAAGGATAAATTGCATCCCATGTACAATACTCCAGTACTTCTCGTAATACCTCTGAGTGCACTATTAAGACCTCTGAGTGCACCAGTAAGATCTCTGAGTGCAGGGGAGTTAACTGTGCACATTCCATTGGTATGACAAATGGATAGTTTCCATTTGTTCCAGCACCCCACTGAAACTCTCCAGAATATGTATAATTGTAGCACAGCCTGATCATGCAGTGGAGGAGTTTCCTTCTGTAACATCGATGACCCAAGTTTGAATAGTACATGCCTGGGAGGGGTAGTCATTGTAAGGGTTGTATTTGGCAGCCAGATGCTAGATTTCCTGTCTTGAGTTGAGTGATGGGTTATACTGCTACCTGATAATTATACCCACTCATGGAGACTAAAGGTTTGAAGCAACTGGGCTTGAATGGTGGGTGCTGCCAAATAAATACTATCCTTGAACACACTGCTGTGGAGCAGGATAGAACTGTCAACAAGCAGATCTTAAACAAATACCTCCCTCTCTGCTGAGCGATAGCTTAATGCATCTACTACTCAGACATTACACTTAAATAGGGATGGGATACATCTAATGTACAATGAATAGATCCTAACTCAGTTTGGTGGTAGGACATGTAGGGATGTTAAAGTAAAATATAACTGTGTGTGTGTGTGTGTGTGTGTGTGTGTGTGTGTGTGTGTGTGTGTGTGTGTGTGTGTGTGTGTGTGTGTGTGTGTGTGTGTGTGTGTGTGTGTGTGTGTGTGTGTGTGTGTGCTACATTGATGTGCCTGCACTATTGTGGTTAATATACTTCAGAAATGATGCAATATGCTCCAGGTATTACAGTATAGATTTGGGGCATCTTGTGAAACATGCGCATTGTGTGTGTGTGTGTGTGTGTGTGTGTGTGTGTGTGTGTGTGTGTGTGTGTGTGTGTGTGTGTGTGATCATATATCTGTGTGTGTGTGTGTGTGTGTGTGTGTGTGTGTGTGTGTGTGTGTGTGTGTGTGTGTGTGTGTTTGTGAGTATGTGTGTGTGTTCCTTTGCTACATTGATGTGCTTGGACTGCTGCTATTAATTCACTTGACAAATACTACAGTATGCTCCAAGTATTATAGGTTTGTGGCAACTTCTGAAACACGCACATCATATTTGTGTGTGTGTGTGTGTGTGTGTGTGTGTGTGTGTGTGTGTGTGTGTGTATGTGTGTGTGTGTATGTGTTACAGTAGTTGCCCCAAACCTGCAACCTAACACTTTGTATCTTGTATCACATATGAGTTAATTAGCAGCGTGCACATCCATACATCAAATTGTATTATTCATACACTTGTGTTTTTTGTGCTTTGCAAATCAGTGTCACACAAGGTCTTGCTACTTAAATGTGTTTCTCATAATGAAAACATTCACTTTAAGCTTGGTCACAGGTCAGTGGTAGAATGGAGTCTATTTATAAGCTATATTTATAAATCTGGGCAACACAGCAGTGATAAATATTTATTAGTTAAGGAATAATACATGAATACTGCAGATTAATCATGCAGTCGTGAGTCTGAATGACTGAAAGGCAGTTGAAAAATACCTGGTAAAAAAAATTACTACTAATGGAATACCTCCACAGAAGTAAATAGAATGTTTAGTACAAGACCATTACTCTACACCTTCTAGTAGCTATACTTTATTGCCAGCATATATAAAATCTATTCATTGCTGTTATAACATATACAAAACGTATTAAATGCTTTTCTGACACTCTCAGTGCAGTGTAATAAAACATTTAGAATAGCCATTTTCCATTTGCAACAATATTGTTTCCATTGTAATATATTCGAAGGCTGACATTATGGATTATAAATAGTGTGTGCTTCTAAGAAAGGCTTTAGAGTTTTGGATGTCCCGAGTGCTGTTGATAGAGACAGGGCACCAGAAGGGTTATTGGGCTTGGAAACCATATAGTATAATTAGTGTAGCCACAATGGATGATTTCTCCAGTGGCATACGTCATTATTTATAGACACTTGTCACATGTATTCATAGCTTGAATTTACATTTCCATAAAACTGAGCATATGCTGGAACTTTAAGGTGATAATTCTACTGTTGGTCTTTACATTTATTTAGCACTTCATTCATGTCTAATTCTATGTATTATTTGTTAAACAGACAGTACAAACTGCTACACAACTTTGGGTTGTTAATGCGAAGAAATACCCAACCAATGTCTGATGCAATCTATTTCTGGCCAGTTTCCCTTTGAAAATGGGAGCTACATTATCCCTAAAATTTGCTGGTGCTTAAAGGTGTTTATTCTTAGCCTGCCCCAGAGTTCTGCAAAGGGCACATTAATAGACTGTCCATCATTTAATTGCTGAGATAGCTTGATGATTGTCCATCACAATGACATATATAATAGGATTGTAACCTGACTCAAGTTTACTGAAAAGAATAAAAGGACACTATAGTGAAGAGATACATGTGACCACCATACTTATAAACATCATGTGTCAGGACACTATAGTGAAGAGATACATGTGTCCACCATACTTATAAACATCATGTGTCAGGACACTATAGTGAAGAGATACATGTGTCCACCATACTTATAAAAAGCATGTAGCACACTCTGTCTACTTTGGAAAGTAGTAAATAGAACTGTGGGAACCTTTGCTTTTCATGTTTTGTTAATTCTAGTTTACTATTTTTGCAGTCTGTAACATCTAGCATAACATTAGATTTACAGTGATATATTCTGGTACTCTTGCTGTTTTGTTGCCTTTCACATCATTATTTCTGTGCATGCAGTTTAGCAGAGTAAAGATTATATCCTGACAGCTTAAAGTTATCATGGATACATTTTCTCTCCTCCTGGGCTTTTCTTGGGTAATTGCTTCTGGTATTATTTCATTCCAAAATTTGTTACTGAAACAATATGTGAGTGTTATCCACACTGTATCTAGCAGTTACCAATAGTTTAATGTTTCGTCTTTCTCCCACACAGGCTTGTACTCCTTTCACACATGAAATGACCTTGGTATGTCCAGAAGCACAGGTCATCAATAAAACTTGCAAAGCTCATATCTCAGAAGTGTCTGCATTTACAATGCAAGAGATCATTAAGTCAGCACCAGGTAACAAATGTCTTTTGAAAAAACAAATGAAGCCTTCATTTACATCAGTTACAGAAAGATTAGAAGAGTGCACTAAAACTTTGGGGACAATATGCAACGACTTCCAATATGAGTCATACAGCATGACCAAGTGCAAGATGGAAATTAATCACCCTGCTTGTAAAGACCTGTCAACTGTGCATTGGTATGTGTCTGGATTCCCTTTGAACAAACAATCCATTGTAAGATTAGTATAACCTAAGAGGAGATATGGCATTTTTGGAAAAGTTATATTTTCTGGTGCTTTTGCACAGGCAGGAAAACAAGAGTGGATCCACAGACAAGGAAGATAACAGAGATGGATAACTGAGCAGTGCCAGTAGGAATTATTCCAAGGAAGCCATATTTGAAAAGAAGCCCTCAGGCTTAGTGCTGCCATCTTGCTTTTGATTTAGTTTTCATATCAGCATCCAGATAGCTAAATACCACTGTTTTGTATAGCTTGTAACTGGTTTTGATCCATATTTATATTTAGTGTAACTCCACAACAATATACTTTGTCTTTTTATACTAGAAAGGATACCATCAGGTAGTGACAACAGTTTGTATTATAATTCTTAAAATATGTTTCTTCTATTATTCTTTATATTATTCTTTATTTATATTATTATTCTTTATATTATTCTTTATTTATATTCTTCTTCTTCTATTATTCTATTATTCATAAAGTATGTCAGGCTGGTGCAGTGATGCAGCGGTAGTGTTGTCACCTCATAACAAGAGGCTCTCCAGTTCGATTCTCAGCTGCTATGCCTTTTGTGTGGAGTCTGCATGTCCTCTCTGCGTTGGTGTGTTTTCTCTCAGTGCTCTGGTTTCCTCCCACTTTACAAAGACATACATCTAGAGCATTTCTCCCCAGGCCTCTGCTGAAAACTGGCTTCATTCCAAGTCAGAATTTCCTGGTAAACAAATATTAAATAAAAAAAAATAAATGTTTCAAGTGTATCAAAGTATTACAATAGCACCACATTCTTCACTGAAAAATGAATGTGACCTTAAACACTTCAAAACAGGTCTATATTAAAACCAGAAATGAGGATTTATTGACCCTTTAAAAGTGAAAGCTTGAAATCCCAAAAACACGGAACGGTGATTTTTTTCTCCAGGGGAAAAAAAATCAGTGTTCCAAAAAAAAAAAAAAAAAAAAAAACTTCATAGGTTCATAGGTAGATACTAGGCTATTGGCTCTAGGGCCTCTATAAGCCTAGCCAAATGGCACCCTGGCTTTTGCCACCCAAGAAAATTAGTTTCCTGTGCTCCTGTCAAGCATAGCCACAGAAGTAATCCCCGGGGTGAATTTCCTATCTCCCATCCAGTCATCAAGATTCTTCTTGAAGAGTGCTAATGAGGAGCTTTGTTTGACATAGATAGGTAGTTTGGTCCAGAGTATGGGAAGTCTCTGGGACAGGAATCTATCCCCCCAGCATGTTCTGTTTATAGTGGTGACAAAGTTTGCATGTAGCTTGGAGGGATTGGGATTTCTTTACATGGAGCATGTCCAACAACTCTGGGTTTGACACAGCTTTGTATGTTAGGCAGAGATCAACTCTGAGTAGGCGATATGCGTAGAGTAAAGCTGGAGTTTTTTGAGACTGTCTGTGTAGGGCATCTGTTTGAGGCCTGTAATCTTCTTTGTGAGGTATTTCTGTGGCCTTTCCAGTTGTTGTAGATGTCTTGTGAGGTACATACCAAAAGGGGCGTTGTACTCTATAATGGGTCTAATGAGTGATGAGTAGAGGGGAACAATGACCTCTTTTTTCCTGGATGAGAAACCTTTTGTGATGAGGTGTGCCACGTAGAAGGATTTCCTGACTACTGTGGTGATGTGATTTTCAAAAGAGAGACTACTGTCCACCTGTGTCCCAAGGTCTCTTATCACACTTTCAGTGTTAAGTAGACTACTGTCTATGTGGTAGTTCATGGGTACAGAGTTTTTACCAAAAGGGATGACAATGCACTTTTTGGCATTGATCTTGAGGCCATGGCTTTGACACCAGGCATCTGTCACAGTGAGGCCCTTTTGTAGGATGTCCACATCCTTAGGAGTTTTGCCAGTTGGCAACCCATCTTGTAACATAGGGATGTATACCTAGTTTAGTGAGTCTGTCTATAATTCCAGAGTGGGGGATGGTGGCGAAAGCCTTGGTGAGATCTAGATAGGATGTGTGAACCATCTTGCCCTCATCTACGGCTTTGGTGACCACTTCAAAGAAGTCTATCAGGTTTAGGAGACATGATCTGCCTTTTACAAACCTGAACTGGGTAGGGTCCTGAGTTTGGAGATTACCAATGTCATTGTTTATAAGTTCCATGATGATATGCTCCATAGCCTTGCAGACCAGGCTTGTCAGGTTAATAGGGCGGTAGTTCAAGGGGTCAAAACACTAAATAAAGTGGGGGGCTTCACCCCCCCCAATGTGGGGGGGGCGGTTGTGCACCCCGCACCCTCCTACTTAAATATACCAACTCTGAGATTGCACCACAGTGGAGGAAATGACAAAGTCCTGAAAATGTCCCTGCGTCTTCAGGATTTCAAGCTTTTGCTTTTAAAGGGTCGATAAGTCAGCATTCGCTATTTTAAGTGTTCGCTGATTTAATATAGACCCTTGAAGACTACTGCATGCCTCTGAATATCTAGACAGAAAACAATAATTATATGCTGTCTGTCCTTTCCTAAGAATTAAGTCAATATTATTTTCATGGCTAATTTTCATGAGATACCACCAGTGCTATTAACTATTGTGTTCAGTTTCTTTCTGTAGTTCATTTAGTAAAACCGAACACCAGAAGCATGCATTTTTAAAGAAAATTGCTTAGTTTTAAGTTTGCTACATGGAAATCCATGGGCAGGATTCATGAAACCTCCGTGTAAGAGTTAATATGTCTTATACAGAGGCTGCAGTCTAACGGTATGCTGTCAGCATTCCATGCATATTCATGAGGGCATGCTGAATCACACCCTAGGCTAACACGGTCCATGTAGGACAGTAGTGGGCGTGTCTGAATGTCGAGTTCTGCAAAGGGACACGCCCCCAGAAGAGTCAGAGTCCTGAAAGTAAACCCCCATGAGTGAGTCCGCGGAAATGTCAAGGAAGACAACACCACACATGCCCCCACAGACTATAAACCCAACTGTAATGTAAAAAGTAAAAATAGCAGTCTAATTTTTTTTTTATAATTTCCAAAATGTTTGCCCGTAGTTGTGCTCATTTGCATGGGTATGCTCTCCGCTCAGTCCCAGTTAGCAATCACTGAAAAGCATATAAGATCTAAATATGCAAATTAAGCCAAGTAGCAATAGCAGAGCTGTAGAGACGTTGGCCAAAGAAGCGGTAGTCACAGTTCGAGCCCCCACAACATCATTCTCCATTTTTATTTAAATAAGCATGAAACAATCCCCTGACATATATATATATATATATATATATATATATATATATATAAAACTATAATTTAAGTAAAATGTAATGAAATGGGCCATGTATTTTTGAAGAAATTTGACATAATAAAATATAAAAAAAGGATCAGAATTGCCCATAGCTTAGCAAGGCTTTAGCAAGCTGAATATGGGTGCCCGTAGGTGAGGAGCGCTTTAACAAGCGTAATATGAGTGCCCATAGGTGAGCAGCGCTTTAACAAGCTTAATATGAGGGCCCGTAGTGCAGCAGCGCTGCACCCAGCGTAATATGAGTGCTCATAGCTAAATAACGTGTTACCCAGCTTAAGCCATTTGCTCGGAGCTGCGCAGCACGCCAACTGGCTTACTGGTGGGCAACGTTGAGCAAGCAGTATCAAAATTGCCTTTACACAGACACACCTCCTAGCCTGTCTAGACAGTAGTTAAAACAAAAAAACAATGCCCAGGCTCAAACCCAGGGTACTGTGCACCATAGTCAAAGTACTGTACCACTAAGCCATGACAGTTGTACTGAAAAATGCAGTATTAGCATATATATAGGAATGAATGGAAATAGAAGAATGACAAAGCAGGTTTTCTTAAGCTGATAAATATCCAAAATGGCCAATCACAGTTAAGTGTGGGAAAATGGGCATATATAAGCCCCATAGGCAGGAATACACAGCATAACTGATTGTGGTACCCATTTGCAGTCAGGATGGCAAGTGCAGAAGAGGGAAGTCATTTTATTGCACAGAGGTGGGGTGTTGAGGAGTCCAAATATATGGTTTGGCTCCTAGTCCACGATCATGAGGCTCAACTCATGCAGGGCCAGGTCCACGGGGGTGCCTACAAGGCAGAGGCGTGTAACCGGTTGGCACATGATCTCACCAGTGCCACAGGCATACCAAGGACTGGTGAACAGGTCCGTCACCACCATGCGGACCTGAAGAGACGTAAGCAGGACCAACTGAACCATTAGATCCAGGAGGCCCGGCAAATGCCCAACGCTCCACTACTGAGTAAGTATCCCTGTAATTAAGTATGTAAGAAATTATCCTAGCCTATATTATGGAGATGTATGTTCCAATATTACTTCATTTATATTACAGCTGCAGGTGTCCGTTCCATGAATCAGTGAGCCTATGCTGATAGGCTGGTGAGGTTGCGACACCAGGCAGGTTAGTAATTATTTTGCTGGAATTGTTATAGAATATAAGTGAGACAGCTTGTAAAAGAGTACAGTGTTGTTACATATTAATAAATTTCAAATAAGCCTAGAAGAAATATTCTGCTAGTACTGTAAGATTAGATAAGTGATGCAGCCTGTAATCAAGAAATAAACATTAAACAAGTCTGAAATAGAGTTTCCACCTGTATTGTAATATCAGATAACTGCTTCACCCTGAAAATGACTGGTAATCAATCTACAAAGGATAGACGTGTCAAATACATCCCCTTTTAAAATCTGCCATATGAAATAAGTGAGCCTGTTGGAAAGTATTGTTGTAACCAAATAAGAAATGTTAATAATGCCTAGAATTAAGTACCATCTTGAATTGTAAAAATAAAACAAGTGAGAGTGTGAGAAAGAGGGTATGAATTGACCAAGAAAGCTGTAATAAGTCTGGAATAAAGTTATACTGCAGTCAGTACATAATGAAATGAATGAGACAGCCACAACCAAAGAGTGAAATGGGTGTAATAAAGTACTGAACCTGGAATGTGTGTGTCCCACAATTTGGATATGGTGCTGTACCCTTGCAATATGGAGATAGTATGGTTGTATGAAATACTGAAATCCACAGTTGTCTAGAGCCATATAAATCAAATGTAGCAGGATGCTGTACCTGAACACAGCTAGATATGAACATGTATGAATAAAAATGGAATGTATATTAATGTAGCAGTAACATTCCCATCACCAACATTCCTACGGTTACATATAGGAAACTGTACAAAGACATGTGGGGGATATATATCTGCAGCTACTAGGAATGTACAGCATATGTATAGGTAGTTTAAGTTGTTAATGTAATATTTCTTCACCCTACCCCATTTTCACAAATGATGCCATTCCACACCAAACTGGGTATGTGTATACACAATTAATTTCCATGGACATTTGTCCTGTTGGTTCATACATATCTGCATGTACGTTGATGCATGTGCCCTGTTCACATTCCAAACCTGATGGGCTGTTGCCATCAGTCAACCATGCATGCTGTTGGATTGTGTACTGTTGTTCTAAATATGCATGTGTTATGCTTGCTGTTCAATGTTTGGAATTCATGGGTGTTTGGTTAATGGGAATACTGATGCATGCTGTTACAACTAATTTTGAATGGTGTTGTTTGTTACTAACCCAAAATGTCATAAAATACTGCTAAACATAGGACAACAGGGAAGGCGGGTTCCAGCGGACCCACCTCTCCCACCTTAGCTGGCGAGTGCACCTGGCACCAGTGCCCAGGCCGGAACCTCCTCTAGTGGCCCTGTACTACCTTTGGGTGGAAGCGCTGCAGGGGATGGGGCTCGTCCCCCCTCTGCAAACATGGCCGGAGGAGAACGTCCACTCACCCTCCATAGTGTCCGGTCTGTGGTGCGTAGCGAGATCAGGCATGCTGTGCTTGATCCCCTACGCCAGCTCGAGGCGAGGGTGGCACAACTCACGGGTGTGCCTGCCTGTCCTATACAGCCCCCAGCACAGCCCCATCCTGGGCAGTGAAGGCGCAGTGGTAACTGCCCATGGGTGGGGATCTCAGTTCCACTGTTGCCATCTGTGGGCTCATGGGCTCGCGATATCCAAACATCCGTCCCCGTCAATTGTGTTTACCCCCCACATGTGTCATACTCCACCCCTGTATGCGTATTGTTTGTCTTGTCTGTTAACCTCCCCAACCTACCTCCCCACATATACCCACTTCCTGTACCTCACATTCCACTCTCACCTGAAAAAAAAAATAAAAAAAGGGCACTCTGTTCCCACAAAAAATTATGCCCCCTACATAGCTGCCCATTTTGCAGACATGTCTGCTGGTCATGTCAACTGATAATTAACATTGGCTGTACAACATATTTTGTTGCCCTCACCCCTCTCTCAGGGGTGGGAGGTTTCAAACTTCACACCAAATTTCACACATATGCACAGCTGCTGCTGGTAAAGAAATGGGCAGCTATGGGCCTTCCCTACATCCTACCTGCACATCCCGAGCTTGTTTTCCTACTGTCCTACCCTCTTTGTGCCCCCTTTTTCACCACTTTCCTATCTCCCCATTTTCTTTTCTTTAAAAGAAATTAGCACGGGTGTTAGCGAGAGTAAGCACTTTTAAGCAGTAATCAACGGGTGTGTGCTTGTGTGCACTTAGCTAAGTGAGTGTGTGCATAGCTCAGCGCAAACCCGCTTACAACTGCTTAAAAGTGCTTTAGTCACTCTGTATGACAAGGCCTGTAGTCTGCTCATCAGCAAAATAAAATTCCCCTGTCAGTCTCGAACACAGGACCTTGGAAACACTAGTCTGCACGACCTACCACTAAGCCACAACTAATATACAAGAACTTGGTGCTGAAAGCAATATATCATGACATAAAAGGACTGAATGTAAAGGGAATATAGGAAGGCCATTACACAAAGCGTGTTTCCTGTATCTTTACTGGCAGTTCTTATGGAATTGCATTATATTAGTGTGATAAGAGAAACAGCCATGCTAGGATGTAATAATGTTAAGAGTAGCACCTTGCAAACCACACACGGTATCAGAGCAGGATAAACATCACCATATTTGAATAGGTATGAGGCCAGATATCCCAACTGTGACTGATTTACATGGATGTCCTTCATTTGTCAAAAAATGTTACCTGTGCCCCACTAACTCCCTGCAAAATGTACTAACAGTAGGCAGAAAGGTGGGGAATCCCACGTAATGGTGACCGTCAATAAGTTAAAGTACACACTACTTGCATGTCAGAAATGGTGTAGTAATACATATGCTCAAAATACCCCACAGTCACATCTGCAGAATATCTGAAATATATCACGGGTATATATCACTGATATGTACCATTCCCTGAGGCTGCTCAAATATATACCTGAGAGTATATGAGGCCTGCAAGTGTCAGAAACACACAGGCATATCAGCCTGTCTGATGTTACACACTCTGCGAATAGCTGTAGAATTGCTTCCACAAGCACACCCTCATGTAGGAGTACAACTGAGAAATATCAAAGGATGTAGCCATCTAACAAACTAAGGACAGTATAGCAGTTTACAAGCACTGCATGTGCCTGATATTCATAACTGTTAGTACAAAGTACAAGGCCCTACTACTGCTCAGCAGCAAAATAAGATACCCTTGTAAGTGTCAAACCCCAGACCTTGGCCTCACCAGACTGCCTGCAGTGTCACCAAACCACACCAAACATATAAGAAACTGCTGCTGAAAGAAATATATCATGCATTACAAGGAGTGAATGTAAATGGAAAATAGGAAAGCCATAGCAACGCATTCCAGTAAAGACAAATATCAGGCCTTCAAGGAGTGAATGTAAAGGCAAAATAATGAAGCCATAGCAATGCATTGCAAGAGCTACTGTTGTATACCAGTTAATCCACGAGTCCCACAGGAAAGTACATACTCCCATGTAAAAAGTGTTAGCATTATTAGGTGTGACTTAACATACACACTGAGAAGAATGAACTGCAAGAAGCAACAGTCAGGTTTCAGTACAACATGCATTTCAGTGGCTATAACACAGCCTTAGATATGACAGACATACCAACCTTTTGACTGACACAACAGTGTCCACAGCAAACCAGCATGTTCCCCATCTTGCTAAACTGAAAGGCCTATGCCTACCTAACCTAACATTTTATAGCACTGTCCTGAAATCACAGTGAGAACTGCAATTACCACACAGCAGGCTGCATGCAATTAGTAAATGCTGGCCAACAATTGGTGCAGAGGCCATCACATGCACATGTGCAGATACCTACAAAAGCAGCCTGTACTGCCAGTCCACACATGCAATAATATCATTGCAGCCACTGGAGGGAGAGAGAGAGAGAGAGAGAGAGAGAGAGAGAGAGAGAGAGAGAGAGAGACACACACAAAAAAAAAAAAAAAAAAAAAAAAAAAAACAAGCCATCGAGCCATCGAGCCATCAAGCCAGCCAGCCAGCAAGCCAGCCATCCAAAAAAGCTGTCAGAAACAAAGGTAATGTAAACTACATAATCTAATAATCTACATACTGTGAACCCTCCATATGTGTTAGCAGTCTGTATCTATATGTATATGAAGATGTGCATAGGGCAAGGGACACACTGCAACTGTTAGTGAAGGCTGGACATACATATGTAGTTGAAGGTTGCTATGTGCACATATCAATGTAGGTTGTAGTACAATGTACAATGTAGGTTGTACAGCAATGGATGTTTAGAAGTATGTTAGTGTGTGTATGTGTATGTATGTATACATATATATATATATATATATATATATATATATATATATATATATAAAATGAAACAGTGCACAAACTATATGAAAATAGTCCAGTAGCACAAATGCAAGAACTACTGGACTATTTTCACACATATATATATATATATATATATATATATATATATATATATATATATATATATATATATATCCAAGTAGTAATATCCGAAATCCCAACGATGTAAATACCTCTCGAATACCTCCAAATACGAATAAATAAAACCATAAAATTAGGTAGAGAGGCAACCAGGGCATATAAACAATAGATGTCTTTCAATAATCAAGTAATCCAAAATTCAAGCGAAGTAGAAATAAAGCGGACTTTATTATGTGCACAAAACAGTAAGCGCTTTCACAAAAGCTTCGTCAGACCGTTAGAATTCAAACATACTAATTAACTCAGTATATATAGACATGACGTAATGCCATGCTAGGTGCATTCAAATCTTTAAAGAAATACATTCATTAAATCTACCAAACGTGCACTGTTAAGCATTAGTGTCATTTAAAAAATTCCATCATTACACTATATCCATAATGTTAATGTCAAATATATTCATAACTAAAACATTACTAAAACATTCATCTAATAGTTACTCAAATTATTCCTATAAGGTAACTTAAACTAAAAGTATATTAGACTTATAGGATGTTAAAAAATATATATATATAATGTGCAATAAAAATTTTTTGTATGTTGGTATAAGCGGTATCTATCGATAACCGCTGTAGAAAATTCATCCATTAATCATTTCATTATAGCCATAGTAATCATTACTTAAATATGCATGGCTAAAAACATTCAACTAGTAATTTCTTGAATTATGCATTAAAACAATTTAAGTTAACAATACAAAAACATAACAAACATTAAAAAACTTAAACTGTACTGCGGTGTCCTTACTCAAAACTTTACTTATATGTAAGATAGGTAATACCTTCACCACTCGCTGCATAAATAGTATCAATTAATATACGCTAAGCTTAAAATATACACTGTATATTATTCTTCATTTATATAGGATTGTATTTAAAAATTCTTTTTCGAACTTTACCGTTTAAAATCAATTAACTTAAATTCCATGTTGCATGCACCCATATCAGGTCCTCTATATACAAAAATTATCGGACATTAATATATCCATATTATGTTGACACATAAAAGTGTCAAATCAATGCGTTGGCATAATCATTACTAACTGATGGAAGCTGCTCATACATTCACTTTGTTCCGTGAAAAGTGTTACGAGCGAAGCAAACTAATTATATTATAATCTACGTACTAGCCTATATGCTACCAATAAATTCATTGGTTAAATACACTAAAATCTATTAACTATTACTATATTAAAATCATAATACATTATAATAATAACCACTAGATTTAAGCGCGTTATATTCAAAATATATACAACCGCTACTACACTAACTTTATTAGCTAAAATACCAGTACGTGCACATATTAAACATTCACATAAAACAGGAAAACGAAATAAAATATGCATATTATAAAAATAAACTAATTCTACTCCGATTTAATACATGCCTAACTATTCAGACCTATGTGTATCAATTTAACTGTCTAGTCAAGCGCTATACAATATATATGCATGTACAGATATTTATAACTATCTAATAATGCGCTATATAATATATATGAACATGTATCTATACTGTATAATATGCATGTTCACTTAAAACCATAATAAGGCATGTCATGCACAGAAAATATATGCAAATTATATATTTATTATGCACATTGCATAAGTAATATTCTATCTTATATTCATAAAGTGCATATCCTGCTCTAACTATGTCTGTGGGTCACAATAATAAATCATTATGAATCACTTAATCACTTCACTATAAAAATATAAAATAAATAAAAATGATAATGTGATTATAATATTAATCATGCCCATCAATAATTAAAATTCTAACTGTAACCCTACCATTCTCCAAACATCTAGACAGTATTATTAGGATGTTGTTCTAAAAAATCTATCACAGGTTTAATACACATTGCTATACATATGCATAAAAAGCATATACTCATAACAAAATTTTTTTATATTTAGTGTATATCCTATAATATTTCATAGATCATTAATAATTAATTATAGCATATATCTAATCAGTAAAATTACTTAATTTATAAATGTCTTGCTCTATGTGTAGGTTTTATTGATGCTCTGTCATTTAACCCCTTTCCCTTGTCAGCCCGTAAACGTAATATCCACTTCACCTCTCTACATTCAGTTTTATTACGTATGTCTCCTTCTCTAATCGTGGGACTAATATGGTCTATAGCCTTAAATTTAAAGGTATGATGCAAACCTTCTATACCTACATGCTTGGCTAAAGCATTCATGGTATAGCCAATTTTTATCGCATAAAGATGTTCCCTAATCCTAGTACGAAGCATTCTGTTGGTCTTACCAACATAGAATGCAGTGCATTCCTGGCATACCGCCAAATATACTATATTCTCCGTAAAACAAGTAGCTGATACATTAAATCGGAATACTTGTCCAGTGTTAGGGTGTATAAACATGCTATCTGTAGCTATATATGCACAATAATTACATTTTAGACATGGAGTAGTACCCATGGCAATATGATGTAACGTGTCATTATTCTGATAGCATAAAAGCTTCTTTAGATTAGCTCTATTTTTATACTGAAATTTAGGATGTTCCCCCACTATTGTTTTAATTTCATCACTACTAGTGAGGATTTTCCAATATTTATTTATAATGTCCATAAATGACTTCCTATCAGTAGTGTAGTATAACGGAATCCTTACAACATTCCCCTGACGTGACTCATTAGGGATGACATGACTATAAGTAGAAAAATAGGGCTGAGCCCTATCTTTTCTGATAATATCTATATCCATCAAACCTCTCTTAATTTCCTCTGCTACATACCCACGCTGGGTTAACCTGTCTTGGAGTTGTCGAATTTCTTTCACAAAACCTTGTTCAGAGGCATTAAGCCTTGAAATTCTCATGCTCTGACCTTTGATAATGTTCTCAAACACATATGGGGGATGCATACTAGATCTATGCAATAAAGAATTCCTATAGCAGGTCTTCCTGTACACACCTGTATTCACTTGATTACTCATCACTCTTTCAACATAAACATCCAAATAATCAATCCTGTTATGGGAATATGTGAAGGTAAACTTCAGATATGGAGTCATATTATTAATAGCAGAAATATATGCCTGCAACTGTTCTAAATGACCGTCCCAAACTAAAAAAACATCATCGACATGTACATAGAGAGGTATGTATAAATTGATAGACATATATAGATAGATAGATAGATAGATAGATAGATAGATAGATAGATAGAATTTGTGTATACATATAGATGTAATAGACACATACATATATAGATATATATAGATACATACACATATACAGACAGATATGAATGTCTATAGATATGTATGTATATGAATATATCTATCTATCTATCTATCTATATATATATATATATATATATATATATGCATATATATATATATATATATATATATATATACATATATATATATATATATATATATATATATACATATATATATATATATATATATATATATATATATATGTATATATATATATATATATATATATATATATATATATATTTATAGAGTGAGAGATGCACATGGGGGCAGATGTACTGCAACAGGTGCCTGGGGACGAAGGCATGGACTGAACACCAGTGTGGATACTGGAGTACCATACCCCATTCCAAAACACTTTAACCACTAACTACCACATAGGTGGTTGCCTGCCTACTACTGGAGGTGTCAGAAGGAAACATGGTAAACAAGTGTACAATAGCCTCCCCTTTGATATTCACAGTGGCACAATAGTCTTGTAATCCCTGTACATGGTACGTGTCATCGCAAATGGTGTATCAGCTAGGGAAATGTAGGTCAGTGTACCCCTCTACACCTCACAATGTCCTACATGGTATGTACCTCCCATGACAACTGCAGCAAGGGAAAAGGCCACAGACATACCTAACAAAGACTGATAATGCCCTCAAACACATTCCCTATGCAGAGTGACTGACAAAACCACAGATAGAGTGCCTTTCATATGACTTACACAGAGGTTACCACTGCTGGATATACAGACTTATGTCACACCCATACCAGTTTTCCAACCGCCATGGTAACACCTCACAATCTTTCCAGCCTAAATGACCTATGGCCCTCATCCTTGTCACCACAGTAGAGAGCACATGCTGGTGGTACAGGTTCCAATCCACAAATAAGCCATACCCTGGACTAAACCACCCAGCATTAACAAGCAAGGCTCCTTATTGGTAGATGTCAGACATACCCCTGATGAATGTTATGGAGATAGGTAATATGCTGTATGAGTCACCTCTGTGTAACTGTTTGACAGGAGCAAGTACAATCACATTACATGTGTCCCAAGGGGCAGGGTAGCATAAGGCTATGCTGCCATAGGCCCAGGACCAATAGCATAGTACCTACCTATGACACAATGCACTGACACATGTACTCATTGCAATACCAACTATGTGAGGTGGAATGAGTTTGACACTGACTGTGTGCAAGGTCTGTAATCATGTGATTGCTCAGCATGACTTTGTGTCTGTCATGGTAGTGTGTGTCCTCGGTGTGAGGCCAGAGAAGGATGTGTCAGTTATTGGGATACAAACATACTACATTGCCATATGTTGTGCTGTAGTTCCCTGTGTACGACTGCAGTGTAGGTAGGGGTATGGCAGCAAAGACTAGGGTGGATTACCAGTGAAACTGTAAATGTGCATTGCATGCATTGCATGGGATGGCAATATTCTCCATCCATTAACTTGATACATACCCCCAGTATGAGGTTGTGCATTGTGCTTCAAACAGTGTGCCGAGTGCTGGTGTATACTAGTTTGTTGTATGGAGTGTGTCAGGCACTGTCACACAGTTGTTGGCTGAGCAGTGATATGTGGTAATTTACATGTGTATCCCCTGATAGACAGACATATATGGCAGTTTAGTGATATCAGTACAGTAGAGTATTACGTGTGCCATATTACTTGCTCACATATTTTTCTTTTCCTTTCAGGGCGATGGTGCATCAGCACAACCCCTGTTATTCAGCTGCAGAGGATGAGGAGATACACTGGAGCCTGGGGCAGGATTTTTCCACACTGTTTTCCAGGACCAGCCAGAACCAGCAGGAGAGAGCTTCATTGTGGCAAGACCTTGTCCGTCGGGTAAATGACATAGGCATGCATAACCGGACATATGAGCAGGTACGCCATCACTGCAGTGATTTAATTAGAAATGTCCATCAGCATGAGTCTGATATCCACAGACAACAGCTTGCCACAGGTGGTGGGGTACCTATCCACCCCCCTCACCAGAGTGGAGGAGCTCCTCCTACGTGTTGTGACTCCAGGCCAACAACAACATCCACAGACATGTGTCATGATGGAGGCTGGAGCCACCCAGCATGTGGACATGGAGTGTGCAGGTAACATGCCATATCTGTAGTTGACTGTTCTCTGCACTGGTAGTTTATGCATGTGTGAGATGTGTACTGTGTGTGCAGCTGTTATCCTGCCTATTCTTGTGCAAGATTGATATTCTGAATATCATCAGTACACCTGTGAAAGCCAACTGTTGTACTACTGTACTGTATCATACTCACAGTATCAATGGCACAGCTGTGGCCACTGACAATAACTCTCTTATTTGTGCAGGTCCCTCTGGAGTAACAGCAAGGCAGCCAATCCATGCTGGTGAGTGTGTAATAACAATACTATTAATACTAATAATAATATTAATACTTATAATACCCTCAAACAGTATTGTGTATGTGTTGGATTGCAGGTGTGTGTGTGTTTGTATCTGCTGTACTGAGGAGTGTGCATGTGTGCCCATGTGCATGTGTGCATGTGCCTGTGTGCATGTGTGCATGTGCCCGTGTGCATGTGTGTGTGTGCCCGTGTGCATGTGTGCATGTGCCCGTGTGCATGTGTGCATATGTGCCCATGTGCATGTGTGCATGTGTGCACGTGCCTGTGTGCATGTGTGCATGTGCCTGTGTGCATGTGTGCATGTGTGCCCATGTGCATGGGTGCATATGTGCCCGTGTGCATGTGTGCATGTGCCCGTGTGCATGTGTGCATGTGTGCATGTGCCTGTGTGCATGTGTGCATGTGTGCCCATGTGCATGTGTGCATGTGTGCATGTGCCCGTGTGCATGTGTGCATGTGTGCCCATGTGCATGTGTGCATGTGTGCATATGTGCCCGTGTGCATGTGTGCATGTGCCCGTGTGCATGTGTGCATGTGCCCGGGTGCATGTGTGCATGTGTGCATGTGCCTGTGTGCATGAGTGCATGTGTGCCCATGTGCCCGTGTGCCCATGTGCATGTGTGGATGTGTGCATGTGTGCATGTGCCCGTGTGCATCTGTGGTAACATTGTGTACACATTGTAAACTGTGTTTCCTGTCTTCCTCTTACAGGTTCTGGTGTTGCTCTGTTGGCGTGCAGCAGGGAACCTGAAGCCACTGCTGGGGATAGTGATAATGATGATACATGTGTAATGGCACAGGGAGGTGTGACAGGGTCTGTTGTTGGTCAGCCAATCGACAGTACACAGCAGTCAACCCTATCAATGCGCACAGTCATCCTGCTGATACATCCATTGTCACCAATGTCCTTAGCTGAGGGACAGCATACAGTGGGCATTGACCAGGGTAATGTGGTATCAGTGGCACATGCATCCCCTCACAGCAGCCATGGCCAGAGTCCTGACATAGTACCACACAGGCAGATGTCCAGGGTTTCTCGTGGGAGCATCCGTGGTCGTACTGCCCCTGTCAGACGTGCCCACAGAGGTCTTTCAACCTCAGCTATGTTCCGGGCTGTAATGCAGGCACAGGAACATATGGAACGGTACACCAGACAGGGTCTGAGGGAGCTTAGAGCACATCGCACTGCTATGAATGACACTATGCGTGATGTTGCAGCTGCCATCCGTACTGTCGGCGAGGTCATTGACAGATGTTGGGGGGACACATTAGATCTGTTCCACAACTACATGCCCATGAGTCAGGGCAATGCAGGATGGTTGAGGCATCGACGTGGATGCATGCCAGCAACATCATCAGCTGGCAGTCATCGCGGACGACAACAAACCCGCAGCTGCTCCCATAGTGCCAGTACCAGCCCCAGCAATGCTGGGTCTTGTGCTGTCATCAGACCATCCTAGAAGACCATGTGCACGTGGCTCTGGACAGTCCCAGCAGGGACATGTGTCCAGTCATCAACCAACTGCTTCTGGTGACAGTACCCAGTCTGGCTTAGTACCTGATACTGTCCGTAGCACCCCTGCCAGGCACAGGTACCATGTCCGTGGCCAGAGACAGTGATCTGTATGACCTGGCAGATACAGTCTGTGGCTGTCCACAAACACCCGTATATGGCAGCCATGTGGTGGAACTGTGTGCATGCATACACACATGCATAATGCTAACACCTAGGGCTAACACATACACAAACCGCATCAGCATTGCCCTATTTTGTACTGTTGTCCCTCACTAACACACACACACACATACATGTTGATTGGATGTGTCAATGGCAGACTCTGGTATACCAAGTATACACCCTGTGCATATGATGAAACTGTGCCACCTCCTGCAATCTGTAACATTGATGCAGGAACAGGATAGCATGGTGCTGACGCACAGGGTGACTACATAGCACTGTAGTAATATTATCATGTTGGTTACAGTACAGTGTAATGATATTAATGTGGGTATATGCCAGCATGCCTGATGCATTAACAGTATGATTGTCATTGTAGATTTTTATACACCAGTGTTAATTCCAAAAGTGTAATGTCTGCACATGTTTGCATTCTGGTGGTAAGGCTGAAAACACAAACCCACCTACATAGGTATCACAGGGGATAAGAAACTGGAAGTAATGATACTCAATGCCAGACATCTAAACCGGAAGATGCATGCAGTCTAAACTCTACTCAGCATGGAGAATGTTGATATCTGTGCAGTAACAGAAACCTAGTTCAAGGCTCCCAAGAGCATCCTAGCACTACCAGGTTACACCTCATACCATGCTTTACAGCCCCAAAACATGGAACTAACTATGAAAGGAGGGTGAGTATCAATAGATGTCAAGGATACCCACACCCCCAGGTTGGTGTAACAGCATGAAGCATCACAGACCATCAACGTGCAACTGACAGTGGGTAAAACTTCCTTCCAGTTCATAGCCTGCTACAGACCACCCTCCTAAACCCAGGAAACCCACTTGGCCTACTGAAGAACACATGTTAATATGAAGGTGTCTATAAACAACATTATATTGGGCAACTTCATCTACCCACACATAGACTGGGAGTATTACTGTAGCTACAACACTCTAGGCCAAAGGTTCCTAGAATTCATAAACTCAAATGCTATGGAACAACTTGTTACCACTCCCACAAGAGGGAAAAACATACTGCACGTGATCATCACCAGCATGGGGACTCTATGCTCCAGACCAGAAGTGTATCCATCACTGGTAAGATCAGACCATAGAGTAATTTCACTGTATATTCACATACCAACCCCAGCCCCTGCCCAGAAAACCACAGTGAAAAAGTTGTCTAAAAGAAATTCCACACACCTCAAAACCGAGACAGAGGTGGGATCCTTCAAAGACCTGTGGAAAATATGGCCCACACTGCTGAATCCTTTATAAACGCATTTTATGAACACCTTCAGGAATGCACAGATCATGCAATTCCAAATATAAACATGACCCAATCCTCCAAAGACAGGCGTCCTTTCTGGTGGACCCCAGTCACATAACAGAAAACAATAGAAGGAGGAAGCTACTACATGAACGAGCAATATCCCACAAAGGGAAGGCATCTCTGATCAGTATTCTGAAAACATTACGGGCACTCATAAAATCGTCTAAGGCCAGCTTCAAGAGAAATATTGCACAAGACACTAAGGATAATCACAAGGCTTTCTTTACTTATGTTAGGAATCTGGGTGGGAATTCCGAGATATGCTCAGAAGTTGTCCTAAATGACAAAGAATACACCTAAGCCACATACATTACTAACATCATTGCTGACAGATTCAGCACAAGCATCTCACCCCCCTCCCCACCACAAGGGCAAATATATATATATATCCCAGCAGAGTGATGCCCCCCTGACATCTGAGATGCTCAGTTACCTTCTCCAAAGCAAAAACACAGCATCAATGGGAGCAGACAGTGTCCCAGGCTGCATCCTACATGAACTCCAAGAAGAACTAAACACAAACATAAAACTACTGTTCAATCCCAGCCTTACTACAGGATATGTACCCAAGGAGTGGTGTACAACAACAGTGATACCTCTCCACAAAGGTGGTGCCTCAACGTATCCTGGAAACTATCACCCCATACGCCTGACTAGCTTGGTCTGCAAAGCTATGGAAAGGATCATCTTAGACCTCATAAATAAAGCTATTGGGGACCTACAGACACTGGATCCTACCCAGTTCAGCTTTGTTGAGGGCACATCCTGCCTCTTAAACCTGGTCGATGTCTTTGAAAAAGTCACCAAGGCCAGTGACGAGGAGAAGTTGTTCAACACAGCCTACCTGGACCTTGCAAAAGCCTTCGATACAATACCCCACTCGGGCATTATAGAGATGCTCACCAGCATAACTATAAACCCCAATGTCACTAGATGGATTGCAAACTGGCTCATGGACAGAACACACATGGTCAGAATTGTTGGAGCCATGTCACACTCCAAACCGGTTACAAGTGGCGTCCCACAGTGTTCAGTCCTGGGACCTCTCTTGTTTGGTATATATTTCTCAGAGGTACAGGCCAACACAGATGGACTGTGGCTGAGCAGGTTCGCAGATGACTGCAAACTGGGCTCCATAATCAACTCACCAGCCAACAGAAGCATCCTACAAAAGGGCCTCATAGAAACAGACAACTGGTGCCAGAGCCATGGCCTCAAGCTAAATGCCAAAACGTGTATAGTCATCCCATTTGGCAAGAACAAAGTGCCCACAAATTAACACATAGGTGGTAAGCCATTAAGTACTGTACACATGATTAGGGACCTGGGGACCCAAGTTGATAGCAAACTCTCATTTGACAACCACATGGTTGTAGTGGTTACACAGACAGTTTATATAGGCCACCTAATCATGAAGGGATTCACAGCTAGATCACGGGAGGTCATCGTGCCTTTTCAGTCATCCCTCATCAGGCCCATAATTGAGTACAATGCCCCTTTTGTGGTGTACCTTACCAGAGACCTGACCTGCAGCAACTGGAAAGTCCACAAAAGTACCTCACCAAGGGGATCAAAGGGCTCCAACAGATGCCTGACATATAGAACCATGTCCAACCTGGAATTAATGGACATGCTGCACCTCAGAAAATCCAATTTCCATGGAGCTATGCGCTCGTGGCACTTGCACCTCAGCACTTACATAAACAGGACATGCTGGAGGGACAGATTCATAACCCAGAGGCTCCCTTCACTCTGGAATAAAATCACAGTCCTGGTTAGGCAGAGTCCCTTAATGACTCTCTGCAATAGGACTGTTGCTGAGTGGATGGGAGATTGTAGGTTAACTCCGGGTTTCACTTCTGTGTCACTATTACACAGAGGCTGAGTATACTAACCTGGAAAAAGGCCATATGAAAATATATTTAAAATGGGTGGCGAAAGACAAACACAGTCTGGCTAGGCTTATAACTGCCCTAGGGCAGATAGCCTAGTATGAACCTATGAGCCTATTACATGATGTATCCTCAACTGATACACAGATGTAGGAAACCCAGTGTCAGTGATATCCCTGCAGTACTACACTATACCAGTAGCCATTCTTACTGAGCCCCACACATCCCTGGGAAGAATACTGTTTGGCATATAGCAGTCTCACGTACATGCCAACACACTAGCGATATGTTCATCCACGACTGGAAATGTATACAGTGGCCTACAATGCAGTCTGCACATGACACACATGACCACCAGAAGGGTATCATACAGATAGATACCTGTTGTCCAAGCCATGCTCTATTACTGTAACGCAACTGTAACTTTGTCATCAGCATGTACTTAACATAGTATTCCAGTAGTACCATGTAGGTGGCAGCACCCATCATGTAGAACGGGTAATGGTTTGTACATATGGACAAGTGTTTTCTTGTCTATCCTGTGATATTCACATTTCCAAAGGTATTGTGCAGTCCCTTGGTGTATCACCTAAGCAAGAAGGTGTTTTTATGCATATCAGCAACAGTTGCCATACACCTACACTGGATGTCCATTACTCACAGACTTTGCTGTGTTATAACATGTGTGACATATACTCCAGACATGAACCCTCACCCACATTAATATATCACAGCTTTCATGAGTGTGTGTCACCCAGTTGGCCTAGGACACAGATCACTGCAGTAGCCTGCATTGTCAACAACATACATGTATGGCATACAGTCTGGGAATCTGCAGGACATGCTGGCACAGGTAACAACTGTATTCATATGAGGCGGGCTTCACACATAGGAACTATTGAAGGTCATAGGTACATATCTGTATGTGGCACACACATACCTGATGTGTGCATTGCAATTACTGTTATAATTATATGTCATACAATAATAAAAGCAAAACCCACCAGACATTGACAAACACACACATGGCTTTTGTAGGATTCAAACCCCTACCTAACTATGTTATGACACTTGAGAGAAACGCATTAGCGCAGTGCACTATTCGCATTTCTGGATGGTTTCCCTTCTCCTGCTGCACTTATAGGGTGCTGACATCATCAGTATTTACAAAGAATAATGTACCTCATTTAGTGTGTTATTCCAGTTGTCAAAAGGGACATTTCTTTCAAAGAGAATTGCACACATGCACACCCCCTGTCCCCCCTAACACACACTGAGTATTTGCAGTATTCAAACCCCTACCTAACTATGTTATGCCACTTGCGCAAGACGCATTAGCGCAGCATGCTATTTGCATTACTGGGTGGTTTCCCTTCTCTTGCTGTACTTATAGGGTGCTGACATCATCAGTCTTTACAAAGAGGAATGTACATCATGTAGTGCATTATTCCAGTTGTCAAAAGGGACATTTTTTTCGAAGTGAATTGCACACCCCCTGCCCCCCCAATACACACACATTGAGCATTTGCAGGCTTCAAACCCCTATCTAACTATGTTATGACACTTGCGAGAGACGCATTAGCACAGTGCACTATTCGCATTTCTGGGTGGTTTTCCTTCTCCTGCTGTACTTATAGGGTGCTGACATCATCAGTCTTTACAAAGAGGAATGTACATCATGTAGTGCATTATTCCAGTTGTCAAAAGGGACATTTCTTTCAAAGAGAATTGCACACATGCACACCCCCTGCCCCCCAACACACTGAGCATTTGCAGGATTCAAACCCCTATCTAACAATGTTATGACACTTGAGAGAGATGCATTAGCGCAGCACACTATTCACATTACTGGGTGGTTTCCCTTCTCCTGCTGTACTTATAGGGTGCTGACATCAGTTTTTACAAAGAGGTATGTACATCTATTACTATCCCTCAATATGGGGGGTAACAATATATATGCATTAACAGACGCCTAGTTCAGGGTCACATATGAACATCAGCACTGCCTGGTTATGTTTTATACCATGCTTCGTGGACTCAGGACTTGTAACACACAACACAACCAGGGAGTGTATCCATATCCATATGCTCTTCAGTTTTTCCCTTAGAACTGCTCTACTTTCAATCTAAACAGTCTATTCTCTATTAGAAAAGCCCAGCACTTGCTCCTAAAGCATTTTTACACAGGTAAAGCACTCTTAAACAAAAAGAAAGCACTACATCCACCTACAATCCCCTTGAGTACCCATTTCCCTATAGGTCCTTTCTGACTCAGTTGCACAGCAATCCCTTACACTATTCTAGCATGTCAAAGGATCAATTACTGGCATCATCTCCAGTTCAGCTGGTGAATCTGGGAATCTTGAGGCAATGTTACAACTGCCTCATGTACACAGACAACCCTCTCCTCCTCCCAACAAATACAAATATATGTGAGAGATGCAACTATATAGCCAAACTGGAGGCTGAGCTCTCTCGACTCAGTACTGGCAAAACCTGCCAGGAGGAGAAGGTAACCACACACACCACAAACCCAGTCTCATATAAACCTATCACAACTGCAAACCAAACACATAAACACACAACAACATACTCAGAGGCTCTAATTAAAAATCTACCGAAACAACAGAGGCCTCCAAAGCAGACATCCAAACAACCACTACCTCAAAACATAGCACATGCAACACATAGTTCACATAGTCAGTGTGCCAAACAGTCACAGCTCTTAAGGCCAAACAACATGCCTGATACACTTGTAATAGGTGACTCCATAGTCAGACACACTGACGTCCTGCTCACCAGATTGAACAAAGAAAAGTTTACAGTAAGCTGCCTGTCAGGCGCTAGAATCCGCCACATAACACAAGCACTCATGTCACTCTAAAGCAGGTACAAATATGACTCAGTCATTGTCCATGCCGGTGTGAATGACCTGACACGTACCTCCCTGGACTACATGAAAAGAGACATAGAGGAGCTCTTTGATTATGTAGCCCAGGCCGGTATGACCCTGACCCTGAGCAGCATCTTACCCTCACCAAGAATGATGCCACAGTCTTCTTCTTCTGGCTTTTCCCGGTTAGGGGTCGCCACAGCGGATCACCTTGTCTGCACATTGAATGGCAGTGGAGTTTTACGGTGTCGAGTTGCCAGCCCGGCGCCCAACCTTCCACAGAAGGCACACTCACATGCACACCTAGGGCCAATTTAGAGTGTCCAATCCACTTGCAGCATGTCTTTGGGATGCAGAAGGCACCCCAGCCGAGAACCTCTTGCTGTGCTGCACCACCGTCACCAAGAATGATGCCACAGTACAAAGACAAAATGATCAGCTTTAACAATTCGCTCAATTACTGGTGTCATTCTAAGGGGATCCAATGTCTGTCTGCTTGGGATGAGATGCTTGACAAACCACACTGCTTCACAAGGGATGGCTTGCACCTGTCACCCCTGGGGTTCTGAATATTGGCCAAGGCTCTTGCCACCCCCATAGTGCCTTTTTTAGGCAAGGCTCAAAAGACAAACCCACAAACCCACCTCCCCAGAAAACACAAGTGGAAAAAAACTGGGTAATGCTGCTCAACGCCAGAAGTCTAAACCTCAAGATGCATGCTCTCAAAGCCCTCCTCACTATGGAGAACATTGATGTCTGTGCAGCGACTGAAACCTGGTTCAAGGCTCCTGATAGCACCCCAGCACTACCAGATTATACCTCATATCATGCTTTTCGGCCCCAAAACTTGGACTGAACCACAAAAGGAGGGGGAGTATCCATATTCATCAAGGATACCCATACCTCCAGGTTAGTGGCAACGCACAAAGCATTGGAGACCATCCATGTGCAACTAACCGTAGGCAAAACTGCCCTACAGTTTGTAGCATGCTACAGACCACCCTCTCAAACTCAGGAACCCCACTCAGCCTTCCTGAAGACACTGGAGAGTATGAATGTCTCTCCAAATACCATCATATTGGGAGACTTCAACTACCCAAACATAGACTGGGAGCATTACTCAAGCCCCAACACCCTAGCCCAAAGGTTCCTAGAATTCATAAACTCAAATGAGATGGAACAACTAGTTACCACTCCCACAAGAGGAGATAATATACTAGACCTGATCATCATGAACATGGGGACACAATGCTCCACACTGGAAGTATACCCCTCATTGGTGAGATCAGACCATACATTAATCTCACTGGAAATCCACATCCCGCCCCCACCCCCAGCACAAAAGACCACAGTGAAGAATTTCTCAAAAGCCGACTTCACACTTCTTAAGACTGAAGTGGTGTCCTTCAAGGCCCCTGGGCCAGTGGAAACCACAGCCCACACCGCTGAATCCATTATAAACGCTTTCTACGGACACCTTCAAGAATGCATGGAGCATGCAATCCCAAATAAAACCAAGACCCATTCCCCCAAAGGCAGGCATCCTGTCTGGTGGACCCCAGCCATTAACAAGCTTTACAACAGGAGGAGGAAGCTACTACATGACAGAGCAAAATCCCCAAAAGGGAAGGCATCTCTGATCAGTACTAGCAAAAAACTACGTTCACTCATAAAATCATCCAAGGCCAACTTTGAGAGAAAAATCGCAAAAGACACTAAAGACAATCACAAGGACTTCTTTAGTTATGTTAGAAACCTGAGTGGAAACTCCCAGATATGCTCAGAGTTAGTCCAAAATGACAAATAATACACTGAACACACAGGCATTGCCAACATACTGGCAGACAGGTTCAGTGCATATTTCTACCCCCCTCCCCCCCAAAAGGAGAAATATCTATCCCAGCAGAGTGTAGCCTCCCTGGCATCTCAGATGCCCAGGTGAGAGCCGTCATCTCCAAAGCTAAAAACACAGCATCAATGGGACCAGACGGTGTCCCAGGTTGCATGCTACATGAACTCCAAGAGGAACTAAACCCGTACATAAGGCTGCTGTTTAATCTTAGCCTTATTACAGAATACGTACCCAAAGAATGGCGTACAGCAACAGTGGTCCCACTCCACAAAGGAGGTGCTTCTACGGACCCTGGAAATTACCGCCCCATAAGCTTGACGAGCCTGGTCTGCAAAGCTATGGAGAGGATCATTATGGAACTCATAAACAAAGACATTGGGGACCTACAGACACTGGATCCTATCCAATTCAGCTTTGTCAAGGGCAGATCCTGCCTTTTGAACCTGGTTGACTTTTTTGAAACAGTCACTAAGGCCATTGATGAGGGTAAGGCAGTTCACACAGCCTACCTTGATCTTGCAAAAGCCTTCGACACAATACCCCACTCGGGCATCATAGACAAGCTCACCAGCTTAAATATAAACCCATATGTCATAAGATGGGTTGCAAACTGGCTCAAGGACAGAACCCACAAGGTCAGAATTGCTGGAGCCATGTCAGACTCTAAGCCAGTCACAAGCGGTGTCCCACAGGGCTTGGTCCTGGAACCCCTCTTGTTTGCCATTTATTTTTCGAAGGTGCAAGCAAACAGGAGGATTGTGGCTGACAAAGTTCACAGATGACTGCAAACTGGGTGCCATAATTGATACTCCAGCGGACACAAGCATCCTTCAGAATGGCCTCATAGAAACGGATAACTGGTGCCAGAGCCATGGCCTTAAACTGAACACCAAAAACTGTATAGTCATACCCTTTGGGAAAAACGAAGTACCCACAAATTACCACATAGGTGGTAATCCATTAAGTACGGAAGAAGTAATCAGGAACCTAGGGACTGAAGTTGACAGTAACCTCTCATTTGACACTCACATTGCCAGGGTGGTTAGGAAGACCTTCTATATTACCCACCTTATCATGAAAGGATTCACATCTAGATCAAGAGAGGTCATCGTGCCCCTATACCCTTCCCTTATCAGGCCCATAATTGAGTACAATGCCCCATTTGGGATGTACCTTACCCAACACCTGCAGCATTTAGAAAGACCCCAAAAGTACCTCACCAAGAGGATCAAGGGTCTCAAACATATGTCATATGTTGCCCAGCTGATGAAACTCCAGCTCTATTCAGTCGCATACCGCCTACTCAGAGGCGATCTATGCCTGACGTACAAGGACATGTCCAATCTGGAATTAATGGGCATGCTCCACCTCAGAAAATCCAAATCCAACAGAGCCACTAGAGCGAGCGATTTGAACCTCAACACAGAAATAAATAGGACGTGCTGAAGGGACAGATTCATAACCCAGAGGCTCCCTACACTCTGGAACAGAATCCCAGTCCATATTAGGCAGAGCCCCTCACTGACTCTCTTCAAGAGAAATCTTGACGAGTGGATGGGAGTTTGTAGGTTTACCCCGGGGGTCATCTCTGTGTCACTACTAGTCAGAGGCACAGTAAACTAAATCCTAAATGGGCATAGTATTCTCATTCCAAGGGGTGGCAAAAGCCACACGCACTCTGGCTAGGCTTAGAAATTCCCTAGGGCAGGTAGCCTAGTCTGAACCTATGAACCTATGAACCTATATACATCACAGATACACACACCTCTGGGTTGTTACCACTGCACTAAGCATGACAGGCCATACATAGACAACTACCATTGTGCAAAACTGCCTTTTGGTTTGGTGTGTAGCTCAGACCACCCCCTCTCATATCCAGGAACCACACTTGGCTTCCCTGGGAACAGTGTGGGATATGAAGGTGTTCACATATGCCATTACAGTGTTTAACTTCAGGTACAGGAATATTGACTGGGGGAACTACCCAGGCCTCAACAACATCACCCTACAGCCACTACAATTTGTGAATCCATGTGCTATGGCAGAACCAGTCACCACACCCACAAGGGGGAATATATATTGGACCTGATCATCACCAACATGGGGACTCTATGTTCCACACCAGAGGTAGACCACCATTGTTAAGATATGACCATAACCAACTTTCTCTGGACGTCCATATCTGATCCCCACCCCCAGGCAAGGAAATCACTGCTAACAAAGTATTTCTCAAAAGCAGACTTTGCACCTGTGAAGACTGAGGTGGAATACTTCAAAGGCCCTGTGCTGGAGGATTATACAGCCCAATCTGCAAAATCCTTTACTAATGCATTCTATGAGCACCTGCAGATTTTCATTGATCATGCTATCCGAAATAAAACCAAGACTCCTCCACAACAGGAGACCTGTCTGTTTGACACCAGCCATATATAAGCTGCACAACAGAAGGAGTGAGCTAATATGTAACAGAGCAATATCCCACAGAGGGAGGACATCTCTGAACAGTATTGGCAGGACACTTCAATCCCTCAAAATCATCACTTGCAAGTTTTGACAGTGAAATTGCCCAGACACTACAGATAAGGCTCTCCTCAGTCTGGAATTGAATCCCAATTAATGTTAGACATAGACCCTCGCCAACCCTCTTCCAGCAAACTCCAGCCACATGGATGTGACATTGCAAATTCAACCCCTGGGATCTCCACTGTGTCCCTGCTTGATGGAGGCACAGCAAACTAGCCTTAAATGGTGCCTTCTGTGACCTACTTTACAGAGGCACAGTAGGCTACTGTACTGGGGAGGCAGATGCCAAATACACTCTGGCTAGGCTTATGTATTCCCTAGGGCAAACAGCCTAGTATCGACCTCTGCACCCATATGTTTATGTTTGGGATGCACAATATTTGTTGCTGATATACTGTTTGCAGGTCTTTATTGCCATAGCTTTCGCTGTTTCTAAGAACAACTTGTGTATCTGTGGAAGATGTTTGATCATGGCAGGGTTCCAGTATATTACTTATGTCTCTGTTGTCATTTAACTGTGTGCACTGGGCAGATTGCTGTATTGTGGGAGGTTCCTGGCTTAACACATACAAATGCCAGATATGTGTGTCCGACTGCTATACTGAGACATGGCCTAAGTGTGTGAGCATGCCCAGTTCAGGCTTTCCATGGTTTGTTGCCTGACAAATGTCAAATTTATCAAAGTGTGTGAGCATGCCCAGTGTGACCTTTCCATATGTTGAGATCTGAGGTCCACTACATTTGTGGTTGTGTGTGAACTTGAACAATATTTGTCATTTATAGTGTGTGTGTTGGAAGTCATGTTGTGTTCTTACTGCCCAACTGCTTTGTGTCTGAACCCAACAGGGATTATGCTGTGCCTGCAGGGTTTCCATGGGACAGTTTGCATACACTTGTCAACATTCTTTCATATCAACCAAGCAGATGGTGCACAGTAACCTGGGTTTGAGTCCCATCACTGCTTTATATATTAATACTGTGCACACCAGACTAAGGTATGACCATGTTGCATTTTGTTCAGCTATGGCCTACTTAAACCAGGCTTGTCCAACATTACTAGTGTATTCCACAACTTGGGTGAACATTGAGAAACACTAGGCTATGTGCCCTAGGGCATTTCTAATCCTAGTCAGAGTGTGTTTGTCCTTCAACCCACATTTTAACTGGAGTTTGCCATGACACTTTTCAAGATTAGTATACTGTGCCTCTGCCTAACTGTGACATAAAAGTGATACCCAGGGTAAACCTACCATCTGCCATCCACTCATCAAGATTCCTCTTGAAGAGAGTCAGTGAGGGACTCTCTGGCTAACCTGGACTGTGAATTTACTCAAGAGTGGAGGGAGCTTCTGGGTTATGGATCAATCACTACAGCATGTCCTAATTATTGCAGTGCTGAGGTTCAGGTCTCTCATGTGCATAGCTCAATGGGATTCAGATTTTACAAGGTGCAGCATGTGCATTGATTCCATGTTGGACATGGCTATATACATCAGGCACAGATCGCCTCTGGGCAGGCAGTATGCCACTGTGTGGAGCTGCAGTTTGTTTAATCAGGCAGATTTGGGGTCTTTCCAGTTGCTGGAGGTGTCTGCTAAGGTACATCCCACAAGGGGCATTGTACTCAATTGTGAGCCTGATGAAGGATGACTGAAGAGGCACGATGACCTCCCCTAATATAGATGTGATTATCTTCATGATTAGGTGGGTATATGAAATGTTTTTATAACCACTACAGCCACATGGTTGTCAAATGCAAGATTTCTATCAACTTGTGTCCTCAGGTCTCTTATTACTTCTTCTGTACGTAATGGGTTACCACCTATGTGGTAATTGGTGGCCACTTACTGTTTTTCCAAAGGGGATGACTATACACTTTTTTGTGTTTAGCTTGATGACATGGCTGTGGCACCAGTTGTCTGTTTCTATGAGGCCCTTTTGTAGGATGCTTGTGTCAGCTGGAGGGTCAGATATGGCGGCCAGTTTGTAGTCATCTGCAAACTTGTTCAGACACAGTCCTTCCATGTTGGCCTGTACCTCCGAGAATTATATACCAAACAGGGGGGTCCCAGGACCAAGCCTTGTGGGATGCCAGTTGTAGCTGGTTTGGACTCTGACATGGTTCCAGCATTTCTGACCATGTCAGTTCTGTCCTTGAGCCAGTTTGCAACCCATCTAGTGACATAGGGGTTTATATTTAAGCTGGTGAGCTTATCTATAATGCCCACATGGGGTATTGTATGGAAGGCTTTTGCAAGGTCCAGGTAGGCTGTGTGGACCACCTTCCCCTCATCAATGGCCTTGGTGACTGTTTCAAATAACTCAACCAGGTTTAAGGGGCAGGATCTGCCCTTAAGAAAGCCACACTGGGTAGGGTCCAGTGTCTGTAGGTCCACAATATCTTTATTTCTGAGGTCCATGATGATCCTTTCCATAGCTTTGCAGACCATGCTAGTCAGGATTCTGGGGTGATAGTTTGCATGATCTATTCAGGCACCACCTTTGTGGAGAGGGACCACTGTTGCTGTACACTGCTGTTTGGGTACATATCCTGTGGTAAGGCTGAGATTGAGCAGTGGTTTTATTTGGTGTTCAATTCTTCTTGGACTTCATGTTGGATGCAGCCCGGGACACCATCTGGTCCCATTGATGCTGTGTGTTTTGCTTTAGGGACGCTGGCTGTTACCTGAGCATCTGTGATGTCAGGGGGCCAGCACTCTGCTGGGATAGATATTTGGCATTTTGGTGGGGGGGGGGGGTTTGCACTGAACCTGTCAGGTTGGATGTTGGCAATGTCTGTGGGTTTGGTGTATTGTTTGTCATTTTCGACTAATTCTGAGCATATCTGGGAATTCCCACCCAGATTCCTACCATCAGTAAAGAAAGCCTTGTGATTATTCTTAGTGTCCTGTACAATTTTTATCTCGTAGCTGGCCTTAGAGGATTTTATGTGTGGCCATAGTTATTTGTCATAATACTGATCAGTGATGCCTTCTCTTTTTGGGTTTTGCTTTATCATGTAGTAGCTTCCTCCTTCTCTTGCATGGTTTGTTAATGGCTGGGATCCACCAGACAGAATGCCTGCCTTTGGAGGATTGGGTCTTGGTTTTATTTGGGATTGCATAGTCCATGCATTCCTGAAGGTGTTCATGGAATGCATTCATAAAGGGTTCTGAGGTCTGGGCCATATTTTCCACAGGCACAAGGGCTTTAATGGATTTCACCTCAGTTTGGAGGAGTGGATAATTTGCTTTACACATGTTTTTCACTGTGGTTTTCTGGCCAGGGACTGGGATCAGGATGTGAATATCCAGTGAGATTACTGTATGGTCTGATCTTATCAGTGAGGGATACACTTCTCGTCTTGGCCAAAGAGTCCCCATGCTGGTGATTATCAGGTCCAGTACGTTTACCCCTCTTGTGGGAGTGGTGACAAGTTGTTCCATAGCATTTTGGTTTATGAAGTCTAGGAACCTTTGGCCTAGGGTGTTGGTGCTAGAATAATGCTCCCAGTCTATGTTTGGGTAGTTGCAGTCGCCCAATATAATGTTGTTTGGTAAGACCTTCATATTTTCATGTGTTCTCAAGTAGGCCATGTGGGGTTCCTGGATTTAGGAGGGTGGTCTGTAGCAGGCTACAAACTGGGAGGCAGTTTTAGCCACTGATACTTGCACATGGATAGTCTGTGCTGCTTCATGTTGTGGCACCAACCTGAGGGTGTGGGTATCCTTGACAATTATTGATACTCACCCTCCTTTTGTAGTTTGTTCCATGTTTTGGGGCTGTAAAGCATGGTATGAGGTGTAACCTGGTAGTGCTAGGGTGCTCTTGGGAGCCTTGAACCAGGTTTCTGTTACTGCACAGATATCAACATTCTCCATGCTGAGGAGAGTTTGGACTGCATGCATCTTGTATTTTAGACTCCTGGCATTGGGTAGCATTACTTCTAGTTTTGTATCCCTTGTGATACCTATGGAGGTGGGTTTGTGTTTTGAGCCTTACCTATTCAAAGCACTATGGGGTGACAACAGCCTTTGCCAGTATCCAAAAGGCCACGGGTGATAGGTGCAAGCCATCCCTAGTGGAGCATCATGTCTTGCTCAGCATGTCATCCCAGGCTGACAGGCATTGGATCCCCTTTGACTAACAACAATACTTATGCCAGTTGTTGTAATTGATCATCTTGTCTTCATATTGTGGCATCATGCTTGGTGAGGGTAGGATGTTACTCATGGGTCATCAAGTTTGCATATACTACATGGTGTTGCATTGCTTAACACATGGCAATCATGCCACAGGTGGTGCTGCAGGGCTGCCTATGTTGGATGCACATACTACACTCCCTGTACATGTTTGAAAGCAGGTTGTGTCAACTTAGGCATCCCTTTTACTATATGTGTGAGTCAGAGAGAGGTACCATTTCCAGGGTTCCTACTGAGCCAGTGTATGTGCTATGCATTGTCTCTTTGCCAAGGCCAAGGCATACTGGGCACGCCTCCTTCTGCCTACTGGGGCAGGCTCAGGTTGTTCCTCCTCGAGTCACACTCTGCCTGTGATGACCTTGTCAATAGTGGGGGGCTGTTTGGGCCGGGCCTATGCTGGTCCTGCTGCAGCTGTTTTCACAGAATCATATTATGTAGTATAGCACATACCATGACAATTTGGGTACATGTAGTTGCTGAGTACTGCAAGGCTCCACCAGCTGTGTCCAGGCACCAGAACCGTGACTTGAGCAGCCCAAACACACATTACGTGTTTGTGCGTGTGCCTCATTATGGCGTTCCTGTTCAGGTGTGTGTGTGCATTTCTGATGGGTGTCATCAGCCACGGCTCCAGTGCATAGCCAGCATCCCTCGATAGGTGACCATGTGGGATGTCCCCATTGGCAAATGTCTGGTACAGCTGCATCAGATGCCAGATATGGGAATCATGGTAGCTTCCAGGGCAGCCAGCACACACATTCATTATTATGCCCTGGGCATCACACACAACCTGGCAGTTGATGGAGGGGAAGCCCTTGCGGTTAATGTAGGCCCTACCCTGCTCACCAGCTGGTGCTTTGATGCATATATGCTTGCAGTCTATCGCACCCACTACCTCAGGGTATTCGGCTATTTGCTGGAAGAGACGCATATTGCTGGCCAATACCCCATGGGAATTGGGGAAATATACATGATCACTGACATGTGCTGACATGGCATCCAGGAACTGGTGCAGTACCCTGGATGCTGATACCTGTGATATCCCCATCATATCACCAGTTGGTGTCTGCAAGGTACCTGTTGCTAGCATTCTTAGGCCAACACATACCTTGGTTTCCACTGGGATGGGTTCCCCTCTGTTGGTTCTGTGTGTGAGGCGTGGCCTGCACAGCTCAACAATTTGCTGCAGGAGGTCTCTGTCCACTCTATAGTGCTCCACTATCTCCAGCTCATGTAACCCCTGGTAGGTGA
Organism: Protopterus annectens; assembly: GCF_019279795.1. Lineage (NCBI taxonomy): Eukaryota > Metazoa > Chordata > Ceratodontiformes > Protopteridae > Protopterus > Protopterus annectens. The sequence continues at coordinate 189,977,973 of NC_056727.1, forward strand.
CCCTGGGCCTGTACACTCTTCTCCATCTCCTCACTGTGGGTTGTCCAGCAGCATTTGCATTGTCACCACCCTCAGCATGTTGCATATGTCATCTTATAACAGCTATGGCAGCCCCTAGCATTTTTTGTCTGAGTGAAGCTTTTTCAGTTTTCACTTCTAGTAGCTTACTCCAGTGTTGCAGTGTCTCTTGAGAGACACATACTACACTGTTGTTTGCAGAGTTTTCAGTGCTGAGCTGGGCTACTGTTCTGCCTGTGTAATTGCCTGATTCTGAATGTTTTCACCTGCTAGCTCTGCTAGTATTCCTTGGTAGCTTCTTACAATTTGTTGTGCTTCCTTTTTCCTGTCTGTTTCCTCAGGGGGAAGCGACGTGCATACAGGGGCACACACACGCACAGCAGCTAACACGCATGCACACATGCTTAGATGGACTACAACTTGCTTATTCGGGTTAAAACGCGCGCACACCAGCGCAAATGCACTTACAAGTCTTTAAACAGGCTTCTACATGCTTACTCCGGTGTAAACGCACGCACTCTCGCTTACACGCATGCACTCCATCTTACTTGGGCTTTCCAGCATGCACACGCGCGCATGCATGCTTGTCAAGAAACTTTGGTGTTATCCACAGTGTACACCTTCCATTTCTTGGCTTTCCCATGTCTACCTGTTGACACACCTCTTTCCATGATGTCTAACTGACAGCTTTCACATCCCACTCTGCTCCAATGAGCTTCATTTCTTTCATACATACCCCCCTGTGATGTCACCTATCTCCTACTCTGTTACTCCCCCTTATCCTATTCCTACACTCCAGGGAATGTGCTCATATGCTATGTAAAAGTGCGATTCACTATCCTAACACTCATTTACATAGGATTGCCTACTAATGCTTAGTTACATGTCTTACACTGAGCTTCCCCCCTTAGCAACCCCTACTCGGTGGCCATGTTGTTTTCAGCCTGTTATTCCCTTACATTGTAAATTGATGGTTTGCATAAAACCCACGTTTATGGGTTTTAAATATTTTTCTGTTATTTATTTAGAGCAGCCCGTTTGCGTGGCGCTGCACTACGTTTAAACATCGCCGAAAAAAAAAACATTTTTATTTTACTTTTGCATTTTCGTACGTTGCTAGTGGCCACATATTAGGCCATTGGCATGCTTCCTGGAACATATGCAACCTTTATTTGGAGCTGACAAGGCTCCATTGTGCTATTTGCAGAATGGTACTCAGTTGTCAACTGAGTACATTTCTACAGATAACACGGCACTTACACGGACAAGTTTGTGCTTCCTGGATCACAAACTTACCTCATTTGCATATCCAAGCCCCATCCATGTAAGAGCCGTTTTAGGAGCTCTCTTACACGCCCCTGCAGGCTGTTCCTGGATCGCTCGTCCGACATGATGGCTGCATGGAGTCTTACACTACTCAGACTCCATGCAAGCCATCGTGAATCCGGCCGCATGACTTCTTACAAGTCTTTTGGCACTGTCATTTTGAAACATAACACATGTCTGAATGGAATTGGTTATTTGTAAGACAATAGTGGTAACACTAATACATGAAAATTTACTTGATTTATCAAAACTCTGAGTAATTTTATAATAAAAGTTTACATTTTGTATGTGACTAATTTATACATACTTTCCATAATTCTATACATTTATTGGAATGCAGGCACACGTGTCTTACAATATTTGACCCTCTTGCTTTGACTATGACTAAACAAATAATTTATTTGGTGATATGGTATGTTCCCTGATGAAATCAGCACCTTTCAGTCACATGAAGTCAATGCTGGTAGTTGATAGGGGTGAGCTGGTTAGGACATCAGAAAAGTCACTTTACTCTTCATTACACAATAAGTGTAAAATCATATATTTTTCTATTTTATGTTTAAAGATTCCCTATTCATTTGACAAATTTACAATATGAAGAGGTCAAAGAATACAATGATTTGGGTATTACCACTGAATCAAACTTACCCTTTTTACAACCATGACAAGTTTATTAGTACTAAAGCAATTAATTACATGGGTTATTTACTAAGAAATGTTTCAATAAGACATGAGAATTGTTTACAATGAATAAAACCTACAACAGACCTGTTATTGAGTATAGTACCATATTTTGCATATATACACAAATTCAACTAAAAATCTTAGAAAACATCCAAAGGAAAATTTATAAATTAGCAATTTAGATTACAGGACCAGATGTAAGCATTTGAGATTGTTTTCTTTCTGTTACAGACATATCCTGCTAAGCTGATATTGGCATATAAAATATTTAACATTTCTGTTTTGCAGTTATTGTAAAATATAGAAGTTATTAACTGCACAAAAACATGTAGCCATTTCATCATGAAGTTTGTACCAAAACTGGATAGGTCTAGGGTTGGAAACTTGTATGTCACAGCCAAAATTACAAAATTGTGGAATAATATTCAACATGGATTATACAGTCCAGAAGTCTGGAGATATTTAAATTAATTTAGACACATGGGCTGGTGATAACATTTTTGTATCATTTCTTGAGGAATCAGTGTTCCTTGACAGTTGTGAGGCCTTAACACAGTGGCCAAACATATGAACTTATGAATGTATGAACTTATGAGCTCCCATAATATCTTAAAATTCATATTAATTACCATTGATCATGGAGGTGGCCCTTTGTTTTAATGTGATGGCACCTCATATGCACACCATATTATTGTGCACATCAGTGTCAGCAATTCAGTATTAAGCCAAGTACCAGGTGTGTGGATGGATCCTAGAGTCTATGGACCTTTAGGTAGTAAAGGCAAACTTCCATTTCAGTGGCTGAGCGTAACTTCCATAGCAAACTTTTTAGTGTCATAAGCTAAGAGAGGCATCACATCACAAGATGGTTGTGTAATAAAATACTTAGAAGGGTCAGTTTTAAAGTAATATGGAACAGACTCCATCCATGTAAAACCAAATTCATCCCTGTCCATACATAAGCACAACTTAGGTCAATGAATGGAAAACAGTATATTTACCCCAGGACTTCCTGCTATACTACTAATGGACACAGGCAGGTCCTAAATGCTTTATCCCACGCATGGATTCCCTTACATTATCAATAGTATCATCCCAGTTATTCTAACTAGGGTTGATAACATAATTATGACCATGGGCTGGATAAGACCATTCTAATACCAAACTGGATAGGTTAATTGAAGTGTCAAAAAGTAAACTGGCTAGGCTTAAAATGGCCCATGAGGGTAGCTAACCTGGTACTGCCTTTGTCCATTAGCAGTACAGGGGGCAGTTCTGGGGTAAATATATTGTTTCCTATGCTTTGTTAAGTTTTACAGTGAGATTGAAAAAGGAAATAGAAAAATAAAGGCAAAGATACTGTCAGCCTCATGAATTATCTATATTATGAGAGGGTGATGGTCTTTGTACCTCTGATGTGCAACACAGTAACAAAAATTGCCACACCCCTTCCCCAATCCTGCCATCCACTTTTCACCATAGACTTATGGCCCCTAACAAAATGGAGAACTATCTGCTGTAAATGTATAATGGTACAGAAGATTCTAGAGTGCTCATTTACTTTAGTTACAGTGCTCAGTCATTAAACTTGGTAATGGAAAATTGTTTCCATAATTTGAACAATAGAATTAAACATGATAAAACCGTTAAATTAATTAAAGATACTTAATGTATTTATTGATCATTGGATGACAGATTCCTAAAAGACAAAACTTTGTTCTGAGAAAGGTGCACTCCCTGGATTTACTAATCTTCTGTGCAGGACTAGCTTAGTTCTGCACAAAAGCAGCCCTTTAGGAGCAGAATGCAGTGCACCATGCATATTAATGAAGGCATGCTGCCTGAGCTCCTAATCTTACACAGAGTGTGTAAGAGTGCAGAGGTCTCAGAATGTACATGCCCTCGCAATGAAGAACAGCAGAAAGCCCAAAAGAATGAGCGAGACTGCTCATAGGTGTCTGCATACCCCCAGCAACATCTCCCCATGTGTACAACCGCAGTAGTAAATACACAATATAAATATACCATTTTTTATTTTTGTGAAACAGATTAAATTTAACCGTAGGTGCGCGGGTTTGCCCATCGCTTAGCTACAGTTAATGCAGCTTAAATGGCTGAAGAGGATAACAAGGAAGATATATGCAGATGAAACAATATAGCAATAGTGTAGTGGGCAGAGCATTCGCCTTACTAGCAGGCATTCCCAGTTCGATTCTCACTGCAGCACATTCCATTTTCCATGTCAAATCACGTTATGACCAATATTTTTGTTGCATAACCTACTAAATAACATATACTTGTGAAGTGGAGTACTGCATTAAATGCAGATGTGAGGTGTCAGTGTCATAATGTTGCAAAGTCCACAGATAATCACATGTGCCCCATACAGTATATGTACACAGGAATCATGAATACAAATGTAAGGTAAAATGTGTAATGAATGATAACTCCATACAGCTTCCAAATCCCCCACCTTCCCAAGAACCGTTAGACATTACTGTCAAAATTAGTGCAGTGGTAAGTAGGAGTAAGCAAGTGTAAGCAGTAGTAAGCGGGTTTAAGCCCGTTTGCATGGGGGTAAGCAATGCGCACACAGGTTAAGCAATATTGAAGCTAACTCTCTGTAAGCATATTTAACCAGAGGTTAGCATTGCTTACCCTTGCAAACCCACTTACAAGCCCATACAGTGTATGTACACATGAATCATGGATCCCAGACATATATATAAGATGTAGTGAATAATAAATCAATGCCAAAAAGCAAATATAATGCAAAGTAAATTTTAAGTAACATTAAGCATTGCACAGGCCAGCTTAGGAGGTGTAAGCAATGTAACTCAATGTGCCCAGTGGTATACTTCTTTAAACAATGCCAGCCTTAGGTAAGCAGGTTTGCCCATAGCTTAGCCTTTTCAAAACTGGTCAATCATGGCAAAGTGTGGGAATTTGACCCTACTTAAACCCAACAGGCGGGAATATATCTCATAACTGGTTGTAGCTTCCCCTTGCAGGCACCATGGCAGAAAGGGGAGAGGGAGTGTGCTAATGGGCACAGCACTGGGTCATCCAGGAGTCAAGAGTCATGGCATGACTCCTTGTCAAAGACCATGAACAGAGACTGCTACAAGGCCAGTACCAGGGTTCCCAATATAAGACAGAAGCCTGGGACCATTTCATCCGTGACCTCACCAGTGCCACTGGCATACCCCGAACTGGTGAGCAAGTCAGGCATCACTATGTCGACCTGAAGTGGTGAAAGGGGGATCTCTTGGTTCAGTAGATCCAAGAGGCTAGGACGACAGGGGAGGTCCCATCTGTGTGTAAGTATCACTCCACTACCTGTTTAATAATTGCTAGCTCATGTATATTATAGATAGGTATGGCTAAATATTCCTCTTATGTCCTTCACAGTGGTAAGTGAGCGGGCCACAAACCAGGAGGCCCATGGCTGTTGCCTGGAGAGGTTGCGATGTGAGGCAGGTTAGTAATACTCTTGCATGTACTGTCATAGGAAATAAATCTAAAAGTATTAGTAAATTAATTGCCAGTATAAAATCTGTATTGTTTAAGGCAAGTACTGCATACACCAGAGAATATGGCAGGAAGAGTCTTAAATAGTCTGTATGTAAATAAAAGCATAATAGCCTGACAATAAAGGTCTAACTGCTGGGCTGCATGTGTATACTCTTGTGTCATATGGTAATGCAGATTTGCAGTCACTTAATAGCACTGTTGTATTAAGCACTGTTACCCACACTGTGCAACATAAATAGAATGTGCAGAAATGTCTGTATATGACTGGTGTAATCCCCAGAGTTCACTTAGTACAAATGAGAGACACATAAATAGCAAACAGTGAAAAGGCATGCAACAAAATCCAAATAGCACATGCAACTGAGATGTGAACTGTTGTATTTTCAGCACACACAGCCATGGTTTGAATCCTGGGAGTGGTAGTTGTCTGCATACAGAATCATACACCACAACTGTACAAATATGTCCAGTAAATTGGCCCATATCTGCTGCCTGTCCCCCTGGGAAATCAGTGGTATGATCACAGACATATAGGCAGCAAACAGGAAATACAACTGATTGTCACACATCTATGAGAACAAAGCTAGCATGCTAGCAACACCCCAAAATGTTATGAGAGTAATAAGCCACATACATCCCATTTACACCCCCATGTTGTCAAGATGTGACCAGAGTGTGTACAGTAACAGAGTGAGATGTATGTGCATAATAGTAATGTGGAATGTGGTACTGTGTGTGGCAACATTCAGGTAGTGCTAACAAACATTGCTCCCACAGGTCTGTCAGATATGAGCACTGTGCCGAGAAATAAAAGAATGATACCCTGTACTGGTACTGTTTACTTTGGTATTATATGGCATTGTGACTGATGCAGTTCCTCGGAATAATAAGGTATTACTCATCACTGTCACCCACACTGTGCTACATAATATAACTGTCTAGGAAATCCTGTATAAGAGTTTTGTAATTCAAGGTCAGAATGTAAAACCACAGGAGAATTATAAAACAGAAAGCAGATAAGAGATATACAGCAATATCTATATAGCACACACAACTGTGATGGACAGTGTTTTAGTTTTAGCAGACACAGCTATGGTCTGAAACCTGGGAGTGGAAGTAGGCTGCATACAGAACCATACCCCACAACTGTACAGATAAGTCCAGAATGTCCAGTATATGGGTCCATATCTGCTGCCTGTCACCCTGTCCCCTGGGAAGTCAGTGGGATGCTCCCAGATGTTTAGGCAGCAAACAGAAATACAATTGGTTATCACACATCTATGAGAACAAATCTCTCACTCTAGCAACTCCCAAAACTGTTATGAGAGTAATAAGCCAAGTATGTCCTAACTACACCCCCATGTTGTTAAGCTGGTCAAGCTGTGACCAGAGTGTGTACAGTAACAGAGTGAGATGTGTGTGCATAATACTAATGTGAAATCTGGTACTTTGTGTGGTAACATTCAGGTAGTGCTAACAGACATTGCTCCCACAGGTATGTCGGATACAAACACTGTGCCGATAAATAAAAGCTATTACCCTGTACTGGTACTGTTTACTCTAGTATTATATGGAATTGTGAGTGTTGCAGTTGCTCTGAATAATAAAATATCACTGATCATTGTCAACTACACTGTGCTACATAATATAACTGTGTAGGAAATCCTGTATAAGAGTGTTGTAAGTCAGTAAAGGTTAAAGAGGGAAATAGTCTAGATATGTTCCAGTTCACCTGCATGTGGTCAAGACATGGCCAGAGTCTGTGCAAAAAGAGATGGACAGGTATGTGCACAACATCAACCTGGAATCTGGGAGTATGTGTAGAAACAGATAATGTTAACAAACATTTCCTTCACAGGTTTACCAGGTAAGAGGTGTATACTGCAGGTAAAACCAGTTCATGTATAAAGATGATGACAGCCATATTACTGTCCAAACTAAGGCAATAGGGTAGTGTAGTAATACTTGTAAGGTACAGATAACAGCACTGACTAGGAAAGTAATGCAAACTACAGGAATATACTAGTTGTTAATTGACATCTTTCTCTCCACCCCACCATATCTCCAACAATACACTACATACCCAGCTCAACTGGTGTGTAATGACTCCACTGTTATGTTGGGACATATGTCCTATTGGTTGATAATTATTTAAATCAGTTTCTATGCATGTACTATGCTGAAATCCTCCAACATTGGTGGCATGGTGCCATCAACGTACTTGCATGCTATTGTTATTACCACTGTGGTCTGATATATGCACGTGTTCCGTTTGCTAGGCAACTGTTCCATATCTGTTGTCTGGGTTAATGGGAATATCTATGCATACTGTTATACCTAACCCTGGAATGTGTTGACTGTTACTAACCCACATATGTTGATACACCATAAACACCATAGCACGTATGGGAATGTGGGTCCTGCGGACCCACCTGTCCCACCTCAGCAGACCATGGCATCGAGCACCAGCACATCTGGGACTCAACCCAGGAACTCCTTGTTCGTTGGTCCTGCACCACCTTCAGGTGGAACCACCTCAGGGGATGTGGCTTGCCCCTCCTTTGAGAGCATGCACAGAGAAGAAGCTGTCACCCATCATCAGGTCCAGGTCATGGTGCATAGAGAGCTCGATCAGCAGTTTGGAGATCTTCTATGCCAGCTCAAAGGTCGCGTATCATGACTAGAGGGTTGGCCTGGCTCTCTGACTCAGCCTCCAGCACAGCCACCTTTGGAGTCGTGTACTGCCCATGCCAGCTGTTTCACTAAGGGGCTGTC